>NC_092118.1:22638996-22911496 GCF_045679555.1 Salvelinus alpinus
CCATATCTACTGGGAGAAATTCCACAGTGTGCCATCACAGCAGCAAGATTTGTGACCTGTTGCCACAAGAAAAGGGCAACCAGTGAAGAACAAACACCACCATTGTAAAACCCATATTTATGCTTATTTATTTTAACTTGTGTGCTTTAACCATTTGTACATTGTTACAACAATGTATATATATAATATAACATTTGTAATGTCTTTATTGTTTTGAAACTTCTGTATGTGTAATGTTTACTGTTAATTTGTATTGTTTATTTCACTTTTGTATAATATCTACCTCACTTGCTTTGGCAATGTTAACACATGTTTCCCATGCCAATAAAGCCCCTTGAATTGAATTGAATTGAAAGAGAGAGAGAGAGAGAGAGAGAGAGAGAGAGAGAGAGAGAGAGAGAGAGAGAGAGAGAGAGAGAGAGAGAGAGAGAGAGGAAGATATAGACTGACAACCTCATCCACTACAGATAGAAGGAAGGTAGAAGTTTACAGTTGTTGCTTTTAATAGGTTTTGAAGAGCCTATTCAGAGCTCATAGTCAAGCCAGACTTATTTAATTCTGCTGCCCAGTCCCAATAAGACCTAGAATTGGAGAAAAGACTGGAAAGATGTTCCAAGGTCTCGTGAATTAGAGGGATAAGAAATAGGGGAGAGGAAAGTGGGAGTGAGCAAAAGTTTGAGTTACCGCACAAGTACGCAACTACGTATGTTCACTATTTCACAGATTAAAGGCGTGATCCATACGCTTGACTACCAGTTAGAAGTGTTGCCCCGTACAACACTTTCTATAAATAACTTTCTTGCATAATGAAACTCAAACGCGTTTGAATTGTCTATAGGTGTTTAACTATGTTGTTACTGTAGCAATCCAGAGATAAACATTTTAAACTCTTTATTATATAATTTCGGAAATGTAACGCAAATGAACGTTTTTTTGTGAGCTTGTGAAAGAGGTGCTTGGTCTTTGATAATAGATTAATTTCATTTTGGAAGAGTAAGGTCCTCCTGCATCATCACTTTGTCACATTTGCCACAGGGAAAAGAAAATGGATTCCACAATTTAATTCAGTTGTCTGGGGGAGTGCAACCAAGGGTTAATCTCTTCATAGCATCACTTTTTAGAGTTTTAATAAACAATGGTAGAAAGATGTATCTTTCTAGATGGCCTGTCTGTAATGAGGACTGCAATGTCCTCCAATAAACATAACGAAAATAAACACCAATTAGGGCATTTTACACACTTAAGATAGAGATGGGCTCTCTGAAATAAGTGATGAAGGAGACTCAAGCGCTTAAAGGACTCAGTCTCCTCACTATTTGAGCTCACAAACAGAAACTTAACAGCTTGTGTGCTGGCTTTGAAGAATAATAAGGATGGGGAGGCTGATGTGCACCTCTCTCCCCTGTGAGCATGCCTGCCTGTGAGGAGGATAGGGAGACAGAGGACTGGCGTACGCCACAGATGAAGTGATCCTCGTGAGGAGGAGGAGGCACATTGAAGCAGATGCAGAGAAATGTGAGAGGGTGTCAGTGAGACTGGTGATGACGCGCTCATGGCTGCGGAGAGCTGGCGAGGCCGCGGCCCTGGCTCTGACTCACCTCATCCCCACGAGGCCTCCTGGCTGACGTCACTCGGCGGGCTGTGGCATTTCTCTGCTTCAACTTCACTTGCAGGCAGGCGCACTCGAACCCTCTCCTCTAAAAGACTCACACAAATGTGTACACTCCCTCCTGCAGTCTCATTCACGCACAGCCTCTTTTCTGGCATATTGCTGTTTATTGCTGCTCATGTCAATACTCTTGTCTACCTAATGATTCCCTCTTAACCCTCAGCCAAAACGTTCTGGCTACTTAGTGCTGGAAACAGATGTGAATGGCTGGGTATACCATTTTATCATGTCTCCAAGATGAAATTAAATGAAAAACAATCACACTGGACTAGATCACCAACTGTTTTCTCCAGAAAAGTGACAGTTTTAGTCTGTTTGCCACCTACGCACAGGTCTCATGATGCAATAGTTGCATCACATTATTCAATGGGGTTTGGGCTGACCAATTTGGTTTATACCTTTTGTTAAGTTGGTGAAATCGTCACTGTTTTTACTACTCAGGGGAAAATGAATGTACTGTGCATTAAAGGACCATGATGCTGCAGGTTTGTGTACATTGGTGGCCTCTCCTTTTGAATGAAAACTATGCAAGAGAACAACACACACAAACACCACAAGTTAACAAAGCATAGAACAGTAAGAGGCAGGGGTAAGTTGCAATTAAAACATAAGTGGGCATCCTCAAACGTGGAAATTGTACATTATTATCTCGCCTGGCAAATAATGCATCAGTGGTAATTGCTGTGGCACTTACGACTTGTTTTGATCAATTACTTGTAATCAGCAATAATCATATAATGTGCCTGGTAGAAACCAGAAATACCAACGACTATTCCGGTCTCTTTTTTTGCCCTGCCTCCTCTTGCTCCCTTTCTTTCTCTCTAGTAAAATGTCAAGCATGCGGTAAAATAACCAACTGCCTGATTCAATGGTAATTGTATCTGTTAATAATGAATAAGAACAGTCTTAGTCATGCTGCTGGGCTGCAAGAGTGAATGTTTTGATGTAGAATATTAGACTAAAAATCATTGTGTTTAAACTGAGATGGAAGATACAGTAGTTTTAGCTGTGTGTGTGTACGAGTGTGTGCATGTGATGTGATTCAGTCAGAGGAGGCTGGTGAGAGGAGCTATAGGAGGATAGGCTCATTGTGATGGCTGGAATGGAATAAAATGGCGGTTTCCGTGGAATAAAATGGTTTCCATATGTTTGATGTGTTTATACTATTCCATTTATTCCATTCCAGCCATTACAATGAGCCCATCCTCCTATAGCTCTTCCCACCAGCCTCCGCTGGATTCCATATTTGTGTTGTACATACTGTACTGTACTTCAAATGCATCAAAGACAGTAGCCACTCAATGAACCATTATTATCCAAAGATATTGACAGAGCTGCGGTTCAACAAGGCCATTCAAAACTACAAAAATATAGTCGGTTAACTTCTTATGGCTGCAGGGTCAGTATTGAGTAGCTTGGATGAAAGGTGCACAGAGGTGCCCATAGTAAACTGCCTGCTCCTCAGTCCCAGTTGCTAATATATGCATATTATTATTTGTATTGGATAGAAAACACTATGAAGTTTCTAAAACTGTTTGAATGATGTCTGTGAGTATAACAGAACTCATATGGCAGGCAAAAACCTGAGAAAAAATCCAAACAGGAAGTGGGAATTCTGAGGTTGGTAGATTTTCAACACAGCCCCTATTGAACAAACAGTGGGATATGGATGAGTTTGCACTTCCTACGGCTTCTACTAGATGTCAACAGTCTGTAGAACCTTGTCTGATGCCTCTACTGTGAAGTGGGGCCGAAGGAGACAGGAAATAGTCAGGTTTACCATGACCTGGCCATGATCTGACCATGCGCGTTCACATGAGGGAGCTCTGTTCCATCGCATATCTGAAGTCAATGTAATTCTCAGGTTGGACCGTTACTGAAGATTTATGTTAAAAACATTCTAAAGAGTGATTCAATACATCGTTTGACATGTTTCTACTGACTGTTACGGAACTTTTTGACATTGTCAGCTTTTAGTGAACGCGCTTTCTGACTTTGGACTTGTTTACCAAACACGCTAACAGAAATAGGTATTTGGACATAAATGATGGACATTACCGAAACAAAACAAACATTTCTTGTGGAAGTGGGAGTCCTGGGAGTGCATTCCGATGAAGATTAGCAAAGGTAAGTGAAGATTTATAATGCTTTTTATGAGTTTTGTTGACTGCACAATTTGGCGGGTAACTGTATGGCTTCCTTTTGTGGCTGAACGCTGTTCTCAGATTATTGAATATTGTGCTTTTGCCGTAAAGCTTTTTGAAATCTGACACAGCGGTTGCATTAAGAACAAGTGTATCTTTAATTCTATGTAAAACATGTATCTTTCATCAAAGTTTATGATGAGTATTTATGTTATTTGACGTGGCTCTCTGCAATTTCTCCGGATACTTTGGAGGCATTTCTGAACATGGCGCCAATGTAAACTGAGATTTTTGGATATAAATATGAGCTTTATCGAACAAAACATATATGTATTGTGTAACATGAAGTCCTATAAGTGTCATCTGATGAAGATCATCAAAGGTTAGTGATTCATTTTATCTCTATTTCTGCTTTTTGTGACTCCTGTCTTTGGCTGGAAAAATGACTGTTTTTCTGTGATTTTGCGGTGACCTACCATAATCGTTTGTGGTGCTTTCGCTGTAACGCCTATTTGAAATCGGACACTTTGGTGTGATTAACAACAAGATTACCTTTAAAATGGTATAAGATACATGTATGTTTGAGGAATTTTAATTATGAGATTTCTGTTGTTTGAGTTTGGCGCCCTGCACTTTCACTGGCTGTTGTCATATCATCCCGTTAACGGGATTGCAGCCATAAGATGTTTTAAGGATAAAATGTATTATTACAATAATTGTATGTTCCTGACTCCACTGGAGATCCTTATTTTTTGACCAATTAGGATCACCCATTTCTCTGTCGGTTACAAAGCAGAGCGCTGTTAAAGTGGAGCTTAATTTCATGTGGGGCAGCTGTTGGTTTGTGCTGTGACTCAGGCCTGTGGCGGCCAAGGAGCCGATGACCATCTGGCCAAGAGGGTCCTCATTGGTCATGTTTATTTATCCTCCATATTTTGACCAGTGGAGGCTGCTTTGGGAAGGACAGCTCACAATAATGGCTGGAATGGCGCGAATGGGATGGCATGAAACATGGAAACCATGTGTTTGATACTATTCCACTCCAGCCATTACCACAAACCCATCCTCCCCAATTAAGGTGCCACCAACCTCCTGTGATTTTGACCCATAGCGAACACATTTTTTAAATTATCTTTGACACTTGATCATGCTGTTGCATAAATAATTTCAGCTACACTATGCAGCACAGTGGAATAATATAGGCCTGATCACAAGTGTTTCAATTCACCTGGGACCAGATTGATTCTGGTAACACTGTGGATCAAACAGACAAGGTGACAGTGTAAAACGAGGAAGGAGTCATCATAAAGACATAAAAAGGTTTAACAGAGGAGTGGAGGAATCATAGGAACCTTCCCTCTCATCATCTAATTACATGCTCCATCACAGCTCACAAATCCAACACCAGGGATCATTAACAGTCTCTTTGGCCCTGATTAAAAAAGGAATCACCCTCCCCGCTAACTGCATTAGAGTTCACTAACGATGAGAGACAGATGCCGTGACCATTATAGACAGACCACAGGACTCCTATTGGTACACTGCTCCAGCAATCTGACACACCAACAGGGTAGCTGCTGATAAGCTGCCAGGAGAGACCAGGCTGAGGAGGACTCCATTTGGGCCATACAGGAGGATGTGCTGCTTTGTATGGAGTAAATGACACCTGCAACAAACCCTGCCATTACCTAAGGGTGATTGTTATGTCTGCAACCTCCAATTCACTGTCCTCTTAAAATGGTGCCGTGGTGAGAGCCCATGGACAGCCACGTGGAATATTACAGGTCGCAGTGCAAACGTGATTTTCCTAGAGAAGGATAATGCAGCCAAAGTGGAGGGGCCGCTGGACTGAGTCAGGAGTCCTCACTGTGAGGAAGATGATTTTATTCTGCCGCCACTATTCAATACGTTGCCTCATTGGTGTTGATTACTGATAGCTACTGGTTTCTGGGCTTTGTCATTCCCCACTGTGCCAAAGAATCCTCCTGTCAGTGTGATTTCCTTTAAAGCACCTGACAATTTTGTTATTTTAACAAACGACCAATAAAAAGAGATTGGTAAAAAATAACCCATCTCAATTTATCTATTCCCATGTACGAAAATAAATTGCATTTTTCAAAACTCCAAATTCATAAATGGACTTTGGTGAAGCCTTAACCAACATACTTTTTCCAATAGCCATACTGTGCTTACAAGCTAGAGCACATCTAACCTCAGGCCTGGAGAATTTACTGATGAGGAAAAACTCCTGGCCCCAAATCCTATAGTAATGTCTGTGCCCTGTGTAAATTACATTACAGACTGAGCACAAGTTATTCCTCTAGCTCTGGGACTTCTCAGCCTGTCCAGTATGTTGATCATTATTATATGAGCAGAGTGATGTGGAATTCAGTCCATTCATACAGTCCACTAGGGAGTCGGTGACCTGTCCAGGGTATCTACTCTCCTGAGACGAGACCATACTACCTCAGGTTACTATGTCATCGATCATTATTATATGAGCAGAGTGATGTGGAATTCAGTCCATTCATACAGTCCACTGGGGAGTCGGTGACCGGTCCAGGGTATCTACTCTCCTGAGACGAGACCATACTACCTCAGGTTACTATGTCATCGATCATTATTATATGAGCAGAGTGATGTGGAATTCAGTCCATTCATACAGTCCACTGGGGAGTCGGTGACCGGTCCAGGGTATCTACTCTCCTGAGACGAGACCATACTACCTCAGGTTACTATGTCATCGATCATTATTATATGAGCAGAGTGATGTGGAATTCAGTCCATTCATACAGTCCACTAGGGAGTCGGTGACCGGTCCAGGGTATCTACTCTCCTGAGACGAGACCATACTACCTCAGGTTACTATGTCATCGATCATTATTATATGAGCAGAGTGATGTGGAATTCAGTCCATTCATACAGTCCACTAGGGAGTCGGTGACCGGTCCAGGGTATCTAATCTCCTGAGACGAGACCATACTACCTCAGGTTACTATGTCATCGATCATTATTATATGAGCAGAGTGATGTGGAATTCAGTCCATTCATACAGTCCACTGGGGAGTCGGTGACCGGTCCAGGGTATCTACTCTCCTGAGACGAGACCATACTACCTCAGGTTACTATGTCATCTGACAATGCAGAGGGGTGCATTCTATTACAGGTGAGAATAAAATAGATTATTTTGAGAACAGACTGAGTCAGAGGGTGGATATTTATGGTTGGGTTCAAGGCATTAGCTATGCATTCTCAGGAGGGGGAGGACTTCATAAATACTATTTTAATTTAATATTTTAAAAAAGTCAGCAAAATGCAGCAGAAGCCCCCCCTACAGTAGCTGTGCTCCCCGGCTCCGCTTCAATGTCTGTCTCCTCCCACAGCCCCTGCGTCATTCACAAAAATAATTCAAATGGCTTTGACCTCAAAGCCTTTTTCATTGAGAAATCTTTTTATAGCAGGAGCAGCAGAGACAGGCGGGAGTGAGTGAGAGCAGGAGGGTGGGAGTTGTGTGGGGAGGGGGTTCGCAGACTGTGCTGTCCTTACCTGAGCCACTGCTTCTGCTCCTCTGCATCTCTCAGAGGGGGAGCCATTGGCCGGCACATGTGTCTGTTACATCTCGTGTGACGAGCTATTGGCCAAGATACATATCTCTTCTGGTTTGGATAGTGAAAAATTGTCTGGAGCAAGCATCAGTCAGACCGTGCAACTATTGAACAGTAAACCATTGGCTGGAATAGCCTTCTGGTTAGGGATTGGCTAGAGAAGGCTTTTGGCTTAAGCTACAGCAGTGCAGACAGGTTGAGTGAAACAGTGAGCTTGTCTTGGGAACAGGCAAAAATACTTCAGCTCCTTTGTTCATCTACCAGTTTAGCAAGAATGCACACAGCCTACACACTCATGTACTGTAGAGCTCCGATTCCATTGGTTGGGTCATGGACATGTCTTCAATCATTGACGTTTTCCCAATTTCAAGAGGATGTCATTTTTTCAGCCATACTCATTGAATCTTAACATGATTCTACCCGCTTTTCTCATTAAATGCATATTTCATATATTATCTTTCTTTTATTTTCTTCATTCTATGCTCCCTTTTTCAAAGCTATGGATAGTGTTCCAAGACTTGTTATCATAAATAAAATTTCCCTTTTCCAAGGTGACTCGACAGCGGGGATCCAGCGTGCACGCCCAACCTCCACAAATAGCCCACCCCCCACCACCATACCATCTCCACTCAGCCCACTCAGGATTTCACATAATGGACAAAAGGTGTCTAATTATGGCCAATTAGAATGAATGCAAGCAGGTATCTCATTACTTGCCCAGATATTCTGTTGACTCACATTTTTAATTGGTACATTAAAAGAAACAGCACGCAAAGTCAGGGTGGAGTTAGGCGATGAATGTATTCATTTTGGTCTAGAATGAGCAGCCCAAAGCTAATGCACAGAGCAGGTAACAGCATTCTTTCATTGCCCCTCCCATTGTAAATACAGCCAAATTTGTGGAAACATCTGGAAAAGTGTCAAATCGTTGTTAATGTAGAAAGCAGATCCATTCATAGCCTTATCCTTTGTCTCCTGACAGAAAGGCTTATTCCAATATGGTCAAGGCTGTCAAATCTATTCCTTTTTGAGACATATAATAAACAACCGAAGCATACACAGAGAAAAGGACTGGATTTCATTTTTTATTTGCATTCAGTTACAATTTTCCTCTGTAAATCCTCTCTCAGAAAACTGAGGTGAGTTAAGAAATAGGTTTTGTGAGTTTGTTCCTATGGCAACTGACCCAATACACACCTTTTGTTAGTACATGGGGACGGACGTGTGTAACTCTTGTCTGCACACTGAAAGACTTAGCCAGAAACGGGCTTCTGAGAACTGATTAACATCTTCCTGGTAGGTATTACTTATTACTTGGTAGTAATTCAATCCATGGATTGATACATGGCTGTTAATAATAGAGCAAGTTATCCCAACGACTGTTCACTTAAGCCACTGTTTCCATGGTAATTGAGAACATACAAGCACAGGTCAGTCTCATTTACAACCACTGACATATCTGCTTTATGCTCATCCCCCTCTACACAAGATTAACTCAATTGATGTTCACAATGTACAGTCGTGGCCAAAAGTTGAGAATGACAAATATTAATTTTCAAAGTATGCTGCCTCAGTTTGTATGATGGCAATTTGCATATACTCCAGAATGTTATGAAGAGTGATCAGATGAATTGCAATTAATTGCAAAGTCCCTCTTTGCCATGCAAATTAACTGAATCCCCCAAAACATTTCCACTGCATTTCAGCCCTGCTACAAAAGGACCAGCTGACATGTCAGTGATTCTCTCGTTAACACAGGTGTAAGTGTTGACGAGGACAAAGCTGGAGATCACTCTGTCATGCTGATTGAATTTGAATAACAGACTGGAAGCTTGAAAAGGAGGGTGGTGCTTGGAATCATTGTTCTTCCTCTGTCAACCATGGTTACCTGCAAGGAAACACGTGCCGTCATCCTTGCTTTGCACAAAAAGGGCTTCACAGGCAAGGATATTGTTGCCAGTAAGATTGCACCTAAATCAACCATTTATTGGATCATCAAGAAGTTCAAGGAGAGAGGTTCAATTGTTGTGAAGAAGGCTTCAGGGCGCCCAAGAAAGTCCAGCAAGCGCCAGGACCGTCTCCTAAAGTTGATTCAGCTGCGGGATCGGGGCACCACCAGTACAACAGCTTGCTCAGGAATGGCAGCAGGTAGGTGTGAGTGCATCTGCACGCACAGTGAGCCAAAGACTTTTGGAGGATGGCCTGGTGTCAAGAAGGGCAGCAATGAAGCCACTTCTCTCCAGGAAAAACATCAGGACAGACTGATATTCTGCAAAAGGTACAGGGATTGGACTGCTGAGGACTGGAGTAAAGTTATTTTCTCTGATGAATCCCCTTTCCAATTGTTTGGGGCATCCGGAAAAAAGCTTGTCCGGAGAAGACAAGGTGAGCGCTACCATCAGTCCTGTGTCATGCCAACAGTAAAGCATCCTGAGACCATTCATGTGTGGGGTTGCTTCTCAGCCAAGGGAGTGGGCTCACTCACAATTTTGCCTAAGAACACAGCCATGAATAAAGAATGGTACCAACACATCCTCCGAGAGCAACTTCTCCCAACCATCCAGGAACAGTTTTGTGACGAACAATGCCTTTTCCAGCATGATGGAGCACCTTGCCATAAGGCAAAAGTGATAACTATGTGGCTCGGAGAGCAAAACATCAATATTTTGGGTCCATGGCCAGGAAACTCCCCAGACCTTTAATCCCATTGAGAACGTGTGGTCAATCCTCAAGAGGCGGGTGGACAAACAAAAACCCACAAATTCTGACAAACTCCAAGCATTGATTATGCAAGAATGGGCTGCCATCAGTCAGGATGTGGCCCAGAAGTTAATTGACAGCATGCCAGGGCGGATTGCATAGGTCTTGAAAAAGAAGGGTCAACACTGCAAATATTGACTCCTTGCATCAATTTATGTAATTGTCAATAAAAGCCTTTGACACTTATGAAATGCTTGTAATTATACTTCAGTATTCCATAGTAACATCTGACAAAAATACCTAAAGAGACTGAAGCAGCAAACTTTGTGAAAATTAATATTTGTGTCATTCAACACTTTTGGCCACAACTGTACATTACAAGTCTTAATATTAACAAATCAGGATCCATGAACAAGAGCATGCAGTGTAAAACAGAGAAAACTGACAACAATTTTTGACCGCTTTAGTTAATACAAAATACTTGTTGAAAGATTTGAGTGTAAAGAAGAATGTGGAATTTTCTACGTGTTGAGGGGTCATTCCTTACTAGTAAAAGACAAAAGCTGACACAGGTTACGAGAAGTGGGGAGAAACAAAGCAACGTTTGTTAAATTTGTTAAAGTTAGACAAACTTGGGAGAACTGAAGAAAGCTTTAATTTGGTCAGGTGGCAGGTACAGGAAGGAAAAGGCAGATGATGTGTACAGGTGCTGGCGGATATCTACAGAAGAATTTATGGTTTGAATTGTCACCAGTTGCACGATTATGAGTCATAGTTATATAGTGGTCATCAAAAGGGAGAGAGTCACATTTTTAGTTTTGAATTCAGATTCCACACACCAGGTGTTACATGTCTGAATCATTCCTGATTAGAGGGGAGAAATGGGGGTCTACAGAGTAAGGGGCTTAGAACCCTTGGACCATCCATTAAAGAACAGATCAAACAGGATTACCATTCTTATTTCAAATTGAATTCAAATAACCATGACGACTGTGTGACGTCAAAATTTTACATACGGCATTGTTTCGCAGAAGATTAAAACAGAAAACGCATTTAAACACAGTTAAATGTTACTTGTGCTGTTTAGTTTCCAAGGTAACAAGAAGTGTATATTTAGAGTGTACAGAACGAGGCAGAGGGGAAGAAAAGTGTTGATCCTCTTGATGGAGCAATTACAAATAGACAAAGTCCAATAGTACAGATCAAAACACCTCATCTGTTAACAGTTGGAGGAGAAGGCTCATGAACGAAACAGTCATCCGCTCATTCACCGCCACTTGTGACACTTGAGTCACTTGGTATTTAAAGACATTACTGAATCATGCAGTGCAGTGCAGTACACATTCGGCCAAAACTACCTAGGAAGTTGTCATCTCATTGCTGGAGTATACAGACATCAGTGAGGGAGGTTAGTGCCTACATCCGTTGATCTGGATACTCATCAGTCGGTTGGAGGCAACATTGTTCTGATTAATTAATTAGTCAAAAGAGCAAAGACATTATGGGTTCAGCCAACGGGGAGAACTGAGGAAACTCAGAATTCAAGACAGAACTGTTACTGTATGCAACTGTGTCAGCTCAGCCATAAAGTAATGCAGTACAAATTGAGTGAGTGAGTGAGAGAGAGACTTTTTGTCTTCCATATCTCCGGCTTCAGCCTAGGTTGAACAAACCCGGCTTCAGCCAAGGTTGAAGATACCCAGATTAGAATATTTCGAAAAATAAACAGATTCATGGGACCAGCGCCGTTGCTAACTAGCATAGCTGGCCCCTTTGTTTTCTAATTCTTTCTCATTTATGCAAAGAGTTATGGGATATTAGAATCCTTGTCTTAACCTTTGATATCTTCAACTCAGCACAATTGTGTTTCCTATACTTCAAGTAGTGTACACAAGTCACTTAAACTAAATGAAATAAATACTCAGTGCCAACACACAGTATACTACGAACTAAAGAGCACATGCCTACATGGATTGTTGACTATTAGTGCATGGCAGTTAAATACCAGTCAGCCTCAGAGTTCCACCATTAACAAGGCACTTGTTCTGTATGTCACCCGACCGACACCAGTGCCTGGATATGATCAGTATGCTCGTGTCTGACGAAGACCAGCCTGGTGGTTCTGTAGTCTAGTTAAAAAACAAGGAAGATTTAATTGGTGCAGGTTGAGGCCAAGTTCCAGAGGGTTATTGTTTGAATGCTGCCCTGAGTTTGGCTGAGCGTCCCCGTGGATTCTCCAGTACATCTTCTGCCTGTGGCATCAGCACCCCTCTCTGGAGGTCAACCCAGTGACCACTGTCCTTTTCCCCATCCTTCTCTTCTTCCTCCCATCGCTGGACTCTCTGACGGAGACTCCGACGGGGTGGGGCACCTACATCCTCTCCATGGAGAAAACGCTTTACCAAGCGGTCCTCTAGTGAATGGAAGGTCAGCACACAGAGGCGGCCGCCAGGTTTAAGCATTGTCTGAGCAGTGCAGAGTCCAGCATGCAGTTCATTCAGCTCATCATTGACAAACATACGCAGCGCCTGAAATGTCTTGGTGGCAACGTGTGAGGGCCGCTGAAGCCGATCTTTGCGGGCATAGAGAGCGCTGGCTGCAAAAGATCCTAGAGACAAAGAAATGCTTTTATTTGAAATAAATCAAACAAATGACATGAAGCATTTATATAGCGCAGGAAGCATGTTATTCATCTGGAGAGCAGCATACCTGAAATGTTTCACATTCTATCCAGGAGACACATGGTTCTCAGCAACAGACCAAAAGTCTCACAGCTCTCTAATGACGCTTAGTTTTTAACCTAACTCCCAGTCTGAATAAGCCCCAATCATAGCCACATTTTCCCATATCCTGTCCAGGCTGCAGCTTTAATATGTGATTGACAATGACAGTAAGTAAAACCTGTAAATAAACAGGTGCTTGTGATAATATTGAAAATAAAGTTGTGGTTCTCTTTCAGCCATGTTCAGACAGACTGTGTTCAAGTAAGCTCAGATGGTCATGTTTGCATTTGGTACTGTTTGAAGTGCCACAAAACAATCTGTGCTGGGTGAAGAGCACGACCACTTCTCCCTGCTCCCTGGCACTGATTGACAGTCAAGGGGTCCAGACCGCAGTGCCTTCCTGGCTGCTGAAGCACTGCTCTGTTTCCTATCTGGAGATTTGGTGTCCACTGTCCAGAGTAATGCCAGCATTGACGTAGGACCCAGCCCATGTGTGTACGTGAGAGGAGAAGAGAGGGAGGGCGGGCGGGAGAGAGAGCGCAATAGGGGGAGAGAGAGAAAAAGCGAGAGAGAGAGAGAGAGAGAGAGAGCAGTGTGGCATTTCTCTCGTCCTGCGTTCAACAGCACTGACTGTGAGTCACCCAGCAATCAATAGAAAACCTGCGCTGCCGTGGCCCAGCCTCACCAAGTTGTGCTCTCTCTCTCTAATTCATCTTTCAAGGGTCCCACAGCTAGAGTGCATGAGAGAAAAAAAAGCAAAGATGCCACAAAGCAGCAGACTGGGAAAGCTAACACAAATCTAGCTACATCCAAACAATCTCATTGATCAACTGAACAGGCTGAACAAATAGCATTGCCAAACAGACACCAAATCCTCCAGACCTGTTGGAGGCAGCGGAGTTCTGAAACCCCTCTGGGATGTAGTGGTTATTACCATTTTATAAGACCGATCACTTTCTTCATCGCTAATGGATAAATAATATTCTAAAAATACTTTTGTCTAATGTTATTTGCTACAACCCTGACATAAAATCTGGAAGAATGACAAAAAAGCATAATTATTAACGAAGAATTTAGTCTAAGAAACATAAGAATGCCCATGTTTAAATACATTTCTTCTCCAGGTGATGTTATCCCTGGTGATTGTCTGGTCCGAAGGCTGATGTGATGGACTCTGTCTTGCTATGAAATGAAAGGGTATCGCTGAGCTAGATATGTTCTTTTCCATCTCATTTGTTTCTATAAAGGGGGTCAGGGAAAGGGATTCACTTCACAATCATATTACAGCAATTGCTTCTCAATAAGGACAGTACTGCACTGTGGAACAACACACCACTAAAGATAAGGGATCCTAATTACATGGCTTCAGTTGGAGTCCTGGAAGAACCATTCCTAGGCAGCCATACGCTGCATGTTTATGCACAAGAGTATTTCAGAGTGATGCTTGATTATTAGTTCATAAATCCTGTGTTCTATAAAGCAGTGAGGCACTTGAGGATGTATTACATCATTAATATTGTCAGCGCTTGAGGCATGAGTGCAACGGACTGCTCGTGAACTCTCCATGGAGCTTGGGCTTGTGCCGTGGTGATTATTTGTTTCTGTGAGCTGAAACCACCGCCTCATTCACACTCTGTGGTTATTGAAACACCACCGCCAAATGTCACCAAGTTGCAGACACCATGGCGAGGATAGAAAACATTATCTCAACTTGACTTAGAATTCACATTAGAATGTTATTCTTTTGAGGTTGTTTAACACTGGAAAGTGTGATTTAGAAATCAACACAGCGTTGCAATTCTAAGGGCTGTTCATTTGTAATTGAAGAAAACTAGGGTGTCCATTTAGCTGGGCAAACTTCACACTGACACAATGCATTTATTGCGAGGCAAACAGCCATTACTAACCACATCCGTCACGTGAGTGAATGTTGGGTTGAAAGGCCACACACTCCTACAACAGTCAATCATGTTATCCTCACTAGCTGTGTCCATCACCATATCAAGGATGTGCCTGTTCACTCTGCTGTGTTAACTCTCAACACCTTGAGTCCATTTGAGATGCATTAGTGGTTGGCTGCACCACTCTGACCCAGTGAATAACAGAGCCTATATGGCAGGGGTAGACAACTAGATTCATCCGCGGGCCTATTTTTGTCGGAGCGGATGGTCAGGGGGCCGGAACATAATTAGAATAATTTTACACTGCAAATATGACCACATCTCAGCCTAAAAAGAGATTGTTATTTTCAAATACAATCATTTCATACCTTGATTACATTGAGCCATGACATATATATAAAAAAAAAAATTGTTGAGAATTAAACACATTTTTAGCTGAATTCCTGGATGTTACGGTCTTATTTGACAAAATAACGTGTTGCTGACCCCTGCTATATGGGCTAAATGGATTGCTCTCCAGAATATTATGTTAGGAGTTCTTAAAAAAATATATGTATATATGAAAACATTTTAGAGGCCTCAGCTGTGTGGGTTTACACAAAGGAAGGAAGAGGGAGACAAGGGGATGTATGGAGGGAGGGAGTGAGTGGGGGGAGTAAAAGGCTCTCAAGGCACCTGTCATTATGGTGTCTCAACACCTTCAACAACCCAACCACCACTGCTTAATTTGTAACAAAATAGATGCTGGGGTGCAAGCGAGAGGGGGTAGGGAGGACTCATTAGGCATTACTGTTGACTCTGGCAGGGAAGGGGGAGGGCGACAATCGGCTTAGAATTAATATATTGGAGCCATAACTGAAGCAAAACTGTATGATTGTGTTATGCAAATGTGTGTAAGCTAAACACACAAAATTAATTCTAATAGTCTAATATTTGATCTGTTAGTGGATTGTTGCTTTTGTTCATCACACCCCGAAAATGTTTAGTTGTATTCATATCAATTTATATAACCTATGGGTTGGTTAAGTCATATTTATTTGACTGGTTTGTCTATTTCTGTGGTGTTTTTCTCCTCATGAAATCAGATCCATGTCCTTTAGCTAGCTCTGCTAAAGAGGTTTATAAACAGATTAATCAAATTCAAATTTCGGAATTACGTTCAGTACAATTAACTCTGAATGGCTCTATAGAGGCAGGAACTATTTGATTTAGTACGTCACTACATTTTCATAATACAGGTGAATGGAAAGGAAATGAAGGAGGCAGGGCTACTACTCCTTATAGAAGAGCTGCAGGGCTACTACTCCTTATAGAAGAGCTGCAGGGCTACTACTCCTTATAGAAGAGCTGCAGGGCTACTACTCCTTATAGAAGAGCTGCAGGGCTACTACTCCTTATAGAAGAGCTGCAGGGCTACTACTCCTTATAGAAGAGCTGCAGGGCTACTACTCCTTATAGAAGGGCTGCAGGGCTACTACTCCTTATAGAAGAGCTGCAGGGCTACTACTCCTTATAGAAGAGCTGCAGGGCTACTACTCCTTATGGAAGAGCTGTAGGGCTACTACTCCTTATAGAAGAGCTGCAGGGCTATTACTCCTTATAGAAGAGCTGCAGGGCTACTACTCCTTATAGAAGAGCTGCAGGGCTACTACTCCTTATAGAAGAGCTGCAGGGCTACTACTCCTTATAGAAGAGCTGCAGGGCTACTACTCCTTATAGAAGAGCTGCAGGGCTACTACTCCTTATAGAAGAGCTGCAGGGCTACTACTCCTTATAGAAGAGCTGCAGGGCTATCAGTAGCAAACACTGTGTTGAGCCCTGGCTCAAAACAAGCTCTGCACACCAACATGGCCAAACAGTCTGGAAGCCTTCCTGCCACTGTAGTCTATGGGGCTTAAGAGATCTGCATCCTGATCTAAGTGTGCCTGCAAAAAGGTAGAGAGATGGAGAGAGAAAAAGAAAGACCCGTCCAATAAACCTACAGCACACTATCATTTCGGTCCTGAACACCCCCCAACCATTGCGCTACAAAGTGTGCCCCCTTACACAAATACAACCTCCCCTCCCCTCCACCCACATGGCATTCTTCCCTAGGCAACGGTGTCACCAGCAGCCTAGCTGACCCCCTGGGACCCGCACGAGTCAGGACCTCTTGGATTGATTGGAATAAAGATTGCTGGTGACTCGCTCTGCTCTTCAAGAGATCAAACAACTGTCCTCCCTCACACCTGTTCTCCCTGTGTGACGCACGTAGCGCCTAGCTCCGTAACAGCCATTGAGATTACAAAAATGCATTAGAAAATGATGTTCCATCCTCAATCTGTGCATGAGTGTGTGTGCATGTGTGTGAACGAGACGGGCTGCGGGGATGGGCATAAAATGAGGTAGGGTGGGAAACGAAATCAAAAGCAACAAAGGGGAGGAGGAAGATGGGAATGAGGGAAGGGAGAATGGGGGCTCGTGTGAAAAAGAGAGGTAGTCACACTCTACGCCAGACGCATCTCTCCTCCTTATTAATAGTAATCTCATCAGGAAAGGGGTGTGAGAGGCATCCAAAACCCAGACAGGAGAGGATGATGCTTGAGATTAGAGCCATCGTGATTTTTCCCCAGACAAATAGGTCCCACAGGGAGACAGGGGCTTAATATTTCCCTACCGTTTCTGCCCTGAGCCTCTAAGACGATGTAGGGAATTAATGAGGGTACCTGCCACCACGCTGGCCAGCTGCTGTGTCCGGGTGATGGGGTAGACACTGCGTGCCTCCACCATTGCCGAGGCTATTTTCCTGGCGTGCCTCTCCTCCCCATAGGCAGTGAGGATGGACGCAAGAGCCTGTTGATCTAAGGCGTTCACAACGTCAGCGGCGCAGGGCATGTCGGGGTACCTACGCACAAAGAAGAGCCCAATTAGACTGCTTGACGTCACGTCCTTGCTGACAGAGGCGAAGTCTGACATATCTCAGACACAGCTGAAAACCTCTGTGGCTAACAAGGGAGATGTAGCCAGTGGCAGAGCCATATGTCTATTTTGCCAGTTCATTTGTCTCCATTTACTCATCGACAGGTTCTCGGGTACATCTCATTAGAGAAACATAATTAATATGGATAAAAATACATAAATAGAACTACAACAAAATGTTGGGTGGGAAAGACATTAAACGCTTTAGATAAATAATGTGCCAATGATCATACATATCAAGTGTCGTTTTAGTTGGTGCTGGAGAAAACAAATGCGAAAGGTTATGTCAGAGGAAAAATCAATGCTGACCTCTGCATATTAAAATTCCACAAACGCCTCAGATTTGAATGCATAGAAAAAAAGCAGGCATACAAAAATCACCTGTACAGTAGACCTTGAAATAAACAGTGTAGACTACTATCTACAGTTGAAGTCGGAAGTTTACATACACCTTAGACAAATACATTTAAACTCAGGTTTTCACAATTCCTGACATTTAATCCTAGTAAAAATTCCGTCTTAGGTCAGTTAGGATCACCACTTTATTTTAAGAATGTGAAATGTCAGAATAATAGTAGAGAGAATGATTTCAGCTTTTTTTCTTTCATCACATTCCCAGTGGGTCAGAAGTTTACATACACTCAACTAGAATTTGGTAGCATTGCCTTTAAATTGGGTCAAACGTTTCAGGTAGCATTCCACAAGCTTCCCACAATAAGTTGGGTGAATTTTGGCCCATTCCTCCTGACAAAGCTGGTGTACCTGAGTTAGGTTTATAGGTCTCCTTGCTCGCACAAGCTTTTTCAGTTCTGCACACAAATTTTCTATAGGATTGAAGTCAGGGCTTTGTGATGGCCACTCCAATACCTTGACTTTGTTGTCCTTCAGCCATTTTGCCACAACTTCGGAAGTATGCTTGGGGTCATTGTCCATTTGGAAGACCCATTTGCGACCAAGCTTGAACTTCCTGACTGATGTTTTGAGATGTTGCTTCAATATATCCACATCATTTTCCTACCTCATGATACCTCATGATGCCATCTATTTTGGGAAGTGCACCAGTCCCTCCTGCAGCAAAGCACCACCACAACATGATGCTGCCAGCCCCGTGCTTCACAGTTGGAATGGTGTTCTTCGGCTTGCAAGTCTCCCCACCAAACATAACGATGGTCATTATGGCCAAACGGTTCTATTTCGGTTTCATCCGACCAGAGGACATTTCTCCAAAAAGTACAATCTTTGTCCCCATGTGCAGTTGCAAACTGTAGTCTGGCTTTTTCTCCCCAATTTTGTGGTATCAAATTGTTAGTAGTTACTGTCTTGTCTCATCGCTACAAGTCCCGTACGGGCTCGGGAGAGACGAAGGTCGAGAGCCATGCGTCCTCCGAAACACAACCCAACCAAGCCGCACTGCTTCTTAACACAGCGCGCATCCAACCCGGAAGCCAGCCACACCAATGTGTCGGAGGAAACACCTGCGCGATGAGACAAGGATATCCCTACCGGCCAAACCCTCCCTAACCCGGACGACGCTAGGCCAATTGTGCGTCGCCCCATGGACCTCTCGGTTCGCGGCCGGCTGCGACAGAGCCTGGGCTCGAACCCAGTGTCTCTGGTAGCACATGACTACATCGCAGTGCTAGCTGTGCCACCAGAGACTCTGGGTTAGACCAAAGCGCCACCCGGGAGGCCTAGTCTGGCTTTTTAATGGCGGTTTTGGAGCAGTGGCTTCTTCCTTGCTGAGGTTATGTCCATATAGGACTAATTTTACTGTGGATATAGATACTTTTGTACCTGTTTCCTCCAGTATCTTCACAAGGTCCTTCGCTGTTGTTCTGGGATTGATTTGCACTTTTCGCACCAAAGTACGTTCATCTCTAGGAGACAGAACGAGTCTCCTTCCTGAGAGGTATGACGGCTGCGTGGTCCCATGGTGTTTATACTTGCGTACTATTGTTTGTACAGATGAACGTGGTACCTTCAGGCTTTTGGAAATTGCTCCCAAGGATGAACCAGACTTGTGGAGGTCTCCAAGTCTTGGCTGATTTCATTAAATTTTCCCATGATGTCAAGCAGAGGCACTGCGTTTGAAGGTACGCCTTGAAATACATCCACAGATACACCTCCAATTGACTCAAATGTTGTCAATTTGCCAATCAGAAGCTTCTAAAGCCATGACATCATTTTCTGGAATTTTCCAGGCTGTTTAAAGGCACAGTCAACTGAGTTTATGTAAACTTCTGACCCACTAGAATTGTGATACAGTGAATTCTAAGTGAAATAATCTGTCTGTAAACAATTGTTGGAAAAATTACTTGTGTCATGCAAAGTAGATGTCCTAACCGACTTGCCAAAACTATAGTTTGTCAACAAGAAATGTGTGGAGTGGTTGAAAAACTAGTTTTAATGCCTCCAACCTAAGTGTATGTAAACTTCCGACTTCAACTGTATAAACTTGAGATCTGCCATATGAACAATTATTGAACGAGCTTCATTGGTCATTTCAACTAGGGTAACAGAACGAGGGTAATATAATAAATCATTTTTAAAGGAATATGAATTACAATAAAATGCCTCGAGTAGGTGCGTTTAGTACAATTGTCATACCTTATCATAACCTAAAAACAAAGGATATTTTGCTCCATGTCTGTTTATGTTGTCATAAAAGACAAAAATATGTAGCTTCAAACGGTGTTTAAAATACATTGCCTACGAGGTTCCTCAAATGGGGAAAAAATAAACCACATAATTGACCGAGATGGGTTTTTACAGTGTAAATGGGAGGTAAAGATAAAGAACAGATGCAAGCCCTTATATGTTGTCCATCTACAACAGCAAGAGTGACTCATTCCTTCATCGAACACTAACATGATATACTAGTTCATGAACCACTCTGCTTTGCTACTGTGAGATGTATCGATCATTTTCATTTTGCTGCTGTAAGGGTTGGCTGATGCGGCGGAATCCTACTGATTATACAATAACAATTGCCGTTCCTCTCCGCAGAAACATAATACCTGTCCATTTGAAAGCTCATGTCAAATCACTGTCAAAGTCCTCGGAGGCAAGGATAGATTGATAGACTACAAGTTCCAGGCCTTATGAGTGATCAATGCTCATATACATACATACATACATACATACATACATACATACATACATACATGCATACATGCATGCATGCATACATGCATACATGCATACATGCATACATGCATACATACATACATACATACATACATACATACATGGGAATAAATTGTTGACCCAAATGACTTTCCTCTCATGCCAGTGACAGAAGCAGGGAAATAAAATGACCACCACAGATTATAAAATTTCCCAGCATGAAGTAGGAAGGAGATGCCGTATGTGTGTTGAGGAACACATACTATGTTAGAGTAACCTGGGCTGAAGGTAGTTCAATGTATCCTCCAGACACATAGGCCTATATAATTAATAATCACTGATACTACCCTATAATACATAGTGATGGACAGAAAATGACAATAATGCTTTGTGCAACTTGTGGCGAAATCCTGCACGGAGCCTTCACCGTGCGCTGCCACTTTAAGAGCGCATCAGCAGTGTAGGGGTGATTATGCGTGGTCCCACCTTTCTGCATCCATCCTCATGTCCAGAGGGCCATCCTTACTGAGGGAGAAGCCTCTCTCGGGACAGTCCATCTGCATGGAGGAGCAGCCAGCATCCAGAAGAACAGCATCCACACTACCTGACTGCAACCTCAGTCTAGACAGCAGGGCTCCCAGCTCACTGAAACGCCCCAGTAACGGGTGCACCCGGCCACTGGGGGAGGCAGGGAAGGAGGGAGGGGGGGGGGGGAAGAAAACCTTTCATCAGATAATTAAATGTCAGGAAAGAGACATGGAGAAATGGGTACAAATTATGTAAACACATTCAACACAGGTCAGAAATACTGTACAAGAAATTGTACAAAAACTCCTGTTGACACTTCCTGTTTATTATGAATGCTAATGAGACAAATTAAAAGCACTATAAAAACCTTTAAAGCAAAAGTGGTTGACAGAAAAAGTCAGCCTTTCCTTGCTGTTCAACACCTGTCTCCTCTGGACCCCATCCCCATGCAAATCCTTCCTGTACAACACACAGCCCTGTACAAGACACAGCCTCCTGCCTCAACACACAGACAGCCTTGTACAAGACACAGCCTCCTGCCGCACACACAGGTAGTGGGATGCATTTTTCATGTGACCTTTTCAGATAGTCAGCAGAGATGATGGCTGGTGTGAGCTAGAGGGGCAGCCATAAATCAGCCTGAGGGGTCACCCAACACTGGCAGACAGAAAGGGAGAGACAGAGGCAGGGTCTTAGACACCACACCAACCTGACATATAACGTCTTCCACATCTCAGCACCGCAGACAATTGCGATTCCTCCTCATCTAACCTCCTCTAGTCTCCTCTCAATAGTCTTGTTGAAATGAAATAAAAGACCCCCATTGCTGTAATAAAGATATAATAGCAGTGGCCATCTCGATAAGGTCTCTCCCACTAACGGCTTAGCAAGCAGGCCTTGGGGTCCTTGTGTATATACACCCACTGACGCTTGAGAGACCAAGGGTTGAGTGGAGCATCTCGCCCGCGCTGTCAGGCCAGGGCTTTTCCTTATCATGCTCTAGAAGTTTTTCATTCTTCGCTGCAGTCATTAATATGCTGTAAAATCTATAGCAAGGCATTCTCCACACCCACGTGCTTCACAGACCCGTCCACCCTCTCCCGGTCCCATCTCAACAGAGCAGTGCCCCCAGACAGAGCAACCATGCCTACTGTGTACCAATGCAGTATACAGTAAGACCTTATGTCAATATGCTGAGAATTTATGGCTTCTGCAGCTCATTGGTTTAAGGCCATTTTCATCAATCAGGACTCTTGATGCATTTCACTCCCTTCAGAGACTGAAGACCCTTAAAAAGTTACATTGGGTATAAAATGTAATAAAGTGTAGGAAAACTGAAGGGATATCATATTATCCATACATTGTTTCATGGACATAACATCTAAAATTGACATACCTTTGTTATCCCCCTAATTCAATTAAACTTGGATACCATGGTAAACAACACAGTGTGTGGAGATACATTTAATTTCATCCAGGTAGTTGACTTGTTTAAATGCATCGTAAGGTTTAATCATAAACTTGGTTTGGTACAGATGGTGTCGTGTCAACTCTTCTAGCCTCCTCCACAAATCTTACATTGTCTTCAGCAATAAGGCAGGCAGGCTAGGAGAGGAGGTGGATTAAGCATTGAAGAGACAAAGACCCTAACAAACTGTTCTTATAGTAGTTGTGGCTAAAACGTGTTGAACTACAAAAGATTATAATGGAGCTTTCTTAGTAAGGGATTTTAATCTATGGACTTTATTAATTGATAATTGCAAGAGATGAGACACTGGCCAAGTGGGCAATTTCCTTATCATACCATTTTCAGTTACTATATTTAAGATCCTGGTACTTTTTTTCTACACACCCTCAGCTATGCCGGTTGAACTCCCCAACACGCCGAGGAGGCTCCGATGCTCTGTTTCTGTGAGCCACAGAAGGATTTAAGAATATGCAAAACAGTCACAACGTTTTTTATTGATTAACTTCTTTATGTGGCTTAGACACATGGTTGGATATATAAATGCCTTATGTAAGGTGTTATATTATTAAACACGACCAGTTTCGGTAGTGTGTGTGTGTGTGTGTGTGTGTGTGTGTGTGTGTGTGTGTGTGTGTGTGTGTGTGTGTGTGTGTGTGTGGTCCAAGTATAGGCTTATAATTGCTTTAGTGTCACGTTCTGACCATAGTTCTTTTGTGTTTTCTTTGTTTTAGTGTTGGTCAGGACGTGAGCTGAGTGGGCATTCTATGTTGTGTGTCTAGTTTTCCGTTTCTATGTTTGGCCTGATATGGTTCTCAATCAGAGGCAGGTGTTAGTCATTGTCTCTGATTGGGAACCATATTTAGGTAGCCTGTTTTGTGTTGGGTTTTGTGGGTGGTTGTCTTCATGTCTTCGTGTGTCTGCACCAGACAGAACTGTTTCGGTTTTTTCACATTTTGTTGTTTTGTAGTGTTCACGTTTATTGGCTTTAATTAAAAATGATGAACACTAACCACGCTGCGCTTTGGTCCGATCCTTCGTCCACAGAAGAAAGCCGTTACATTTAGAGAACTGATCTATATGTAATTGTGCAACCCACAACATTGACATCATTCTTAACTTATAACTGAATAAAAGGTTGTTGTTGTTTTAAATGCCATCTCCCCTGGTCCACCTACAACATGTTAAATGATTGAAGAGAAGGCCACATTGGGGCATATGGTGGATTGAATGACCTTAAGTAATGCTGGACAATGCCCTGCCCTGCTGAGTGAGGTAACAGGGCTCCAGGCAGGGCAACCTTGTTTAAAAAATAATGATGAACTGGTTATTGTTACAACCACTCTCCTTCACGTGCATGTGTCAAACTATGGCCAGTAGGGACACTCTTCCCTCTGGACAAGGTAGACCCCAATGCCCCAGGGTGGTGACTGGGGTTACTGTCCTGCAAAGAGCGCCATTCGTCAGAGGAGATGTTAACACTGAGGCTCTGACTGTCTGTAGTCACTACAACTTCCATGTCACATATCACATTAAAAGGGGTTTTGGGAACTGCTTCCATTTAAGTTCCATTAGGGTCTTCAGGAAGTGTGAAGATTGGCCATTAAATGGCGAAACTTACGTCTTTCTTAATCAACACCCTGTCCCAATTTCTGTCAAGGTTCTCCACAAGTGCTCAGCCTGCATCTATTTTTGCTACTTGCCCCAGAAAATGTCCCCAGTTGTCCACAAATGTGATAAAGAAAGCCCTTCCCCTGTCTGTGTACTGTAGGCCAATCCTGGGAGTAAGTATTGGTGGTAGTATTGGTGCCCTGGAGCAGGACCTTAATAAAGGAACAGAGCTTTGAGCTGCTGCAGTCTTCTTCATATGAACGTCTGTCACCTGTTTATCTGGGTTTGAAGTAGAGCAGATAAGGGTTTGCCTACACATATTCTGTCATTGTAAATAAGAATTAGTTCTTTACTGACTTGCCTAGTTAAATAAAGGTTCAATTAAAAAATAATTAAAAATACAATTCCTCTGTTGGTTTGTTTAATCTTTTAAGCGCTTCCTCTGACGGATGACACAAATGCACAGTACGGATGTACTGTGTAAAGATCGTGTCCTTTGTTTCCATTTTCATGACTGTAACCTGAACACATTACACAAAAAT
Source organism: Salvelinus alpinus (assembly GCF_045679555.1). NCBI lineage: Eukaryota > Metazoa > Chordata > Actinopteri > Salmoniformes > Salmonidae > Salvelinus > Salvelinus alpinus. The sequence goes on from NC_092118.1 coordinate 22,663,969, forward strand.
GCACTATTTTCAGCAGCACTTGAAAACACACATCCGCAGATGCCATTCCCCTCCCAACGCCCCATCTTGAGGTAAAAGTGCCAGGAGTCCTCACCGTTGAGTGCTGTGTGTGTGTGTGTGTGTGTGTGTGTGTGTGTGTGTGTGTGTCCAACGTGACGCGCTGCTTCTCCACAAATCAAGTCTGAAATATTCCCCAGTGCTGACCTGCTCAGCTCCTCTACCTGCGTCACTAAGGCCTAAGACAAGATGCTGATTGATTGCTTTCAGCAGGGGAGCAGTGATGAAAATATCTACAGGACATGAAAAAAGAACACACATAAAGTACCACCGGCGAAAGATGCTTGTGTTTGGTTTGGAATGTGAACTTAAGCAACCTCAACTCTAGAAGTTTAAACTAAACTTAAAAATAAACAAATTTAGCATGAAGTGTTTAAGATGTAAGCCTAAGACTAAAGAGAGTTCGAGCTACGTAGAGTCTCAGTAGAGTGCCACAACTAATGTCGTTTCCTCTTTCTTCTCCCTGGTAGGCCTATTCACTAGATTTCTTATGGATTGTCGCCCTAGGAGAGTGGATCGGTGTCTATAGTAAACATGATACATCAGGTTATTTGCTAAATGCTAATCACCCCATGCAAATCAATGACATACAGACACATAGTAATTTACTTTCTCTTTTTCCCCCCAGATGTGGCTTTAGTTAATTTTCTACCTAAAAGTTGCACACACATAAAGCCCCCTGTACGTAAGTAATAGCAATAACAAAGATATCTCTGGTAATAGACTAGTGCATAGAATCTCCACAATATTGACACACCCAGAATAGAGAATTAAGTCTCAACATTAGGGCCTGGACAATAACAGTATCGCAATACTCAGTGTCGTGGCAAGGAAACAAAACACAAAGCGGATTTACCTTCTTTAGGAAAACAGCCCTAATATTGGAAACAAACAACAACATGATGTCATTCAGAGTTACATGTATTGATTTTTCAAGCTCAAGCACACACTATTTCACATACAGCAGGTTTATAAAGGACCAAAGACTTTGATCTGCTTCGCGTTTCCATTTTTGGCAAGGAAATATTGCGATATATATTGCGATACTGGTATCGTCCCAGGCCTTCTTTCATTTTGATTTTGGCACAAATGAAAATGTGCAACTGATTTGCCCATTGCTTGATGTTTCAGCATTGTCTCAATGAAGAGTTCAGTGTTCGACTAGCCATGTGTGACATGTACGCGCAGTTACAAGCCTGATAGAGTTTGCGGCAGGCTTCATACCGTAGTAGTACGGATGAAGCCTGAGTTGGAATCTGAAGCTAATTGAAGCTGGTTAGCTTTAGAAAACACTGAGTAGATCCAGCTTCCTTCGTAGGATACCCCTCAGACCACTGCAACCAATGTGAAAGTTGTCAGGGCGTCTACTACGCTAGAAAATCTAACTCTTCCTCTGGGCACTAATCTAAGCAATTACATAAGTGCAGATTCACATCGCTCTTCAATAGTTTGCATCAAGGCTGTACTTTTTGCAAGGCAAAAGAGAAGTGAAATCAGTGAGGATAGAAATACGAGCGAGAGAGAAGAGAACGCTCTCCAGCCCTGTTGTGTGGAGGCATTGCGTGGGCTGCAAGGGTCTTTTATACAGGCTTCCAATAATATTAGCTAATTGCTAGATTTCTCTCTTCTCTCAACTCAAATCGTGAGTGGGTGTGGAAGGGTTTATAGCTGGGGTATATTGCTGCTGACAGAATGGCGTACTCTGATTTTCTCTCTTCCGTCTCATCCCCCTCTCATAGGCGCGTTGGTGTAGCAGACATTCCCCCCCGAGAGAGGTTTCCCCGGAATCTACGTAAAAGGATTCCTACCCACGCCATGGTCTTAGGAACATCTCATTTTCATCCTCCCTCATGCGCTCTCGCTCGCTCTCGCACACACTCTCTCCCTCATTATTAAACACAGTGGCCCGGTGTCTCCCTCCTCTCTCTTCGAAGTTTGCTGGGCTCTCCTCTCTCTTTACCTCCCACTCACCACTGACGGAACCTCAGTGGGAGGCAGCATCTCCCTCACACTGGGGCCGTGGGCCCCTGTTCTGACAAATGAGACGCCAGGCCCACCAGCTAAGCGTGGGGGGACTGGGTTTAAGTCTCCCTGACACAATGGATGTGGATGGATTGTGAAACGAGGGGCTTTAGCAGCAGTTACTCAGTGATTCATTTTTTTTCAGGGTTTGAGGGTTGGCAAGGAGGTGGAGAGGGTTGGGAGGTGGGATGCATGCAAAAGGCTGTATTGTGATCTAGTTAACCTTCAATCTAAACTATGATCCATAAATTGTTGACTGTATAACTTTGAGGGGAAATAACCCACATAACAGCATTAACAATGCAAGCACATACCAATCACATTCGGCCGTAGAGATATTGTGAATCAGACTTCATTAGAGTGTCTATTCTGTTTTGTAGTGTCACTTCAAATAACTGTCTCTAAAGCATGTATATATTAATCATAATGTAAGCAGGTACAGTGCAATTAATTGCATTGTAGGTAGCCTACACAATTTACAATAACTTTTGTTACTGCATATTAAGATGTGTTAAAGGGATCCTTTGGGATTTTGCCAATGAGAACCTTGATCTACTTTCCCAGAGTCAGATGAACTCGTGTGTACCATTTTTATGTATTTGTAACTAGTTAACAACTTCCTTCATACTGCACGCAGAGACAGAAAAATGGTATCCATAAGTTCATCTGACTCTGGGGAAGAAGAAAAGGCTTCATTGCCAAAATCCCAAAGGATCCCTTGATGTTCATTGACATTTCTACATGCAGATTACATTTGCAAACAAATGTATTTTGACTTGCAAATCTGTGAAATATGTGACTTAAGTACAATTTGTTCCAATATTATACATACCACTGTAATTATTATAAAAAAGGCAATCACCTGTGTTCCTTGGCCAGCTGTTGAGCTAAGCTGAATGCTGTGGGGTCTCGGTCTAGGGCCACTACTGTCACCTCAGGAGATGCCCTCAGGATGGCTTTGGTGTGACCTCCACCTCCAAAGGTCATGTCCAGAACAACCTATGGACACAGACAATAGGTAGTCTGATGTCAAGGACAGTGCTTTCAGAGGCCTTACAATGACAACCGTCTATCAATTAGCCTATACATAGTCCTCATTTCTAAGGTGATTGCTCAGAGAATGATTAGTTAGCATACCTCAATTCATAATGCACTAGTACACTATGAAAGACTAAATAATCATGAAATGTCCAATCATATAATTGCAATTATATATTATTGCCATTGTATTAATTGCTATCATGCACTTAAACATAGTTGTAAACATTTGAAGAACCTTTTAACCAACCGTACTGTTTGAGTCTCTTTTAGTTGTCACAAAACACACAACAGCTATCTAGCTAGACAGTTCTCCATTCGCATCCAAAAGTCAATTTTTTTGTCGTCCTTGCCCCTCTTGAAAGATCTTTCTCAACTCAGCCTGCCGTCCAAGCTACACCCCAGCCCCAAATTCCCTGGACGATCTAAGCTACACCCACACATCACACAATATGTGTCCTGATAAATAAAAACGCCACTGAAAAATAAAGACTTATCCCCAATAGTACCTTGTGCAAAAATGTACAATTAGTTTGACTGCCAATCTCTTTCTGGAGTTAAGCTCAGCCCCTGCACATACTTTATCACGAGCCTTCTCTGGTCTCTACTCCTCCCGTTACGGGGTCTGAGACGCCGAAGCCTCTCACCATTAGCTCTGACAAATTTAAAACCCTATTCATTGGCGACTCCATTACCCACAGTATTAGACTTAAAATGAATCATCCAGCGATCATACACTGTTTACCAGGGGGCAGGGCTACTGACATTAAGGTAATCTGAAGATGGTGCTGGCTAAAGCTAAAACTGTCGAGTGGAGAGAGTATAGGGATATTGTTATCCACGTCGGCACCAACGATGTTAGGATGAAACAGTCAGAGGTCACCAAGCGCAACATAGCTTCAGCATGTAAATCAGCTAGAAAGATGTGTCGGCATCGAGTAATTGTCTCTGGCCCCCTCCCAGTTAGGGGGAGTGATGAGATCTACAGCAGAGTCTCACAACTCAATCGCTGTTTTTTTTTTAAACTGCCCCTCCCAAAAGATAGAATTTGTAGATAATTGGCCCTCTTTCTGGGACTCACCCACAAACAGGACCAAGCCTGGCCTGTTGAGGAGTGACGGACTCCATCCTAGCTGGAGGGGTGCTCTCATCTAATCTACAAACATAGACAGGGCTCAAACTCCCCTAGCTCCACAATGAGATAGGGTGCAGGCCAGGCAGCAGGCTGTTAGCCAGCCTGCCGGCTTAGTGGAGTCTGCCACTAGCACAGTCATTGTAGTCAGCTCAGCTATCCCCATTGAGACTGTGTCTGTGCCTCGACCAAGGTTGGGCAAAACTGAACATGGCAGTGTTCGCTTTAGCAATCTCACTGGAATAAAGACCTCCTCCATTCCTGCCATTATTGAAAGAGATTGTGATACCTCACATCTCAAAATAGGGCTCCTTAATGTTAGATCCCTCACTTCCAAGGCAGTTATAGTCAATAAACTAATCACTGATCATTATCTTGATGTGATTGGCCTGACTGAAACATGGCTTAAGCCTGATGAATGTACTGTGTTAAATGAGGCCTCACCTCCTGGTTACACTAGTGACCATATCCCCCGCGCATCCCGCAAAGGCAGAGGTGTTGCTAACATTTACGATAGCAAATTTCAATTTACAAAAAAAAAAAAGTTTTCATCTTTTGAGTTTATAGTCATGAAATCTATGCAGCCTACTCAATCACTTTTTATAGCTACTGTTTACAGTAGGCTTTCAGAGCCATCATCGACTCAATGGGTTTTGTCCAACATGTCTCCGGATCAACTCACTGCCGCAGTCATACTCTGGACCTAGTTTTGTCCCGTGGAATAAATGTTGTGGATCTTAATGTTATCCCTCATAATCCTAGATTATCGGACCACCATTTTATTACGTTTGCAATCGCAACAAATAATCTGCTCAGACCCCAACCAAGGATCATCAAAAGTCGTGCTATAAATTCTCAGACAACCCAAAGAGTTCTAGATGCCCTTCCAGACTCCCTCCACCTACCCAAGGATGTCTGAGTACAAAACTCAGTTAACCACCTAACTGAGGAACTCAATTTAACCTTGCGCAATACCCTAGATGCAGTCGCACCCCTAAAAACAAAAAACATTTGTCATAAGAAACTAGCTCCCTGGTAAACAGAAAATTACCCGAGCACTAAAGCAAGCTTCAAGAAAATTGGAACGGAAACGGCGCTACACCAAACTGGAAGTCTTCTGACTAGCTTGGAAAGACAGTACCGTGCAGTATCGAAGAGCCCTCACTGCTGCTCGATCATCCTATTTTTCCAACTTAATTGAGGAAATTAAGAACAATCCAACATTTATTTTTGATGCTGTCGCAAAGCTAACTAAAAAGCAGCATTCCCCAAGAGAGGATGGCTTTCACTTAAGCAGTGATAAATTCATGAAATTCTTTGAAGAAAATATAATGATCATTAGAAAGCAAATTTCGGACTCCTCTTTAAATCTGCGTATTCCTCTAAAGCTCAGTTGTCCTGAGTCTGCACAACTCTGCCAGGACCTAGGATCAAGGGAGACACACGTTTTTTAGTACTATATCTCTTGACACATTAATGGAAATAATCATGGCCTCTAAACCCACAAGCTGGATACTGGACCCTATTCCAACTAAACTACTGAAAGAGCTGCTTCCTGTGCTTGGCCCTCCTATGTTGAACATAATAAACGGCTCTCTATCCACCGGATGTGTACCAAACTCACTAAACGTGGCAGTAATAAAGCCTCTATTGAAAAAGCCAAACCTTGACCCAGAAAATATAAAAAACTATTGGCCTATATCGAATCTCCCATTCCTCTCAACATTTTTAGAAAAAGCTGTTGCGCAGCAACTCACTGCCTTCCAGAAGACAAACAATGTATACAAAACGTTTCAGTCTGGTTTTAGACCCCATCATAGCACTGAGACTACACTTGTGATGGTGGTAATTGACCTTTTAATGGCGTCAGACCGAGGCTCTGCATCTGTCCTCGTGCTCCTAGACCTTAGTGCTGCTTTTGATACCATCGATCACCACATTCTTTTGGAGAGATTGGAAACCCAAATTGGTCTACATGGACAAGTTCTGGCCTGGTTTAGATCTTCTCTGTCGGAAAGATATCAGTTTGTCTCTGTGAATGGTTTGTCCTCTGACAAATCAACTGTACATTTCGGTGTTCCTCAAGGCTCCGTTTTAGGACCACCATTGTTTTCACTATATATTTTACCTCTTGGTGATGTCATTCGGAAACATAATGTTAACTTTCACTGCTATGCGGATGACACACAGCTGTACATTTCGATGAAACATGGTGAAGCCCCAAAATTGCCCTCCCTGGAAGCCTGTGTTTCAGACAAAAGGAAGTGGATGGCGGCAAATGTTCTACTTTTAAACTCGAACAAAACAGAGATGCTTGTTCTAGATCCCAAGAAACAAAGAGATCTTCTGTTGAATCTGACAATTAATCTTGATGGTTGTACAGTCGTCTCAAATAAACCTTGGCGTTACTCTGGACCCTGATCTCTCTTTTGACGAACATATCAAGACTGTTTCAAGGACAGCTTTTTTCCATCTACGTAACATTGCAAAAACCTGAAACTTTCTGTCCAAAAATTATGCAGAAAAATGAATCCATTCTTTTGTCACTTCTAGGTTACACTACTGCAACGCTCTACTTTCCGGCTAAAGCACTAAATAAACTTCAGTTAGTGCTAAACACGGCTGCTAGAATCTTGACAAAAAACAAAAAATTTGATCATATTACTCCAGTGCTAGCCTCTCTACAGTGGCTTCCTGTTAAGGCAAGGGCTGATTTCAAGGTTTTACTGCTAACCTACAAAGCATTACATGGGCTTGCTCCTACCTATCTTTCTGATTTGGTCCTGCCGTACATACCTACACGTACGCTACGGTCACAAGACACAGGCCTCCTTACTGTCCCTAGAATTTCTAATCAAAAAGCTGGAGGCAGGGCTTTCTCCTATAGAGCTCCATTTTTATGGAATGGTCTGCCTATCCATGTGAGAGACGCAGACACGGTCTCAACATTTAAGTCTTTATTGAAGACTCATCTCTTCAGTAGGTCCTATGATTAAGTGTAGTCTGGTCCAGGAGTGTGAAGGGGAACAGAAAGGCACTGGAGCAACGAACCGCCCTTGCTGTCTCTGCCTGGCCGGTTCCCCTCTCTCCACTGGGATTCTCTGCCTCTAACCCTATTACTAGGGCTGAGTCACTGGCTTACTGGGGCTGAGTCACTGGCTTACTGGTGCTCTTCCATGCTGTCCCTAGGAGGGGTGCGTCACTTGAGTGGGTTGAGTCAATGACGTGATCTTCCTGTCCGGGTTGGCACCCCCCCTTGGGTTGTGCCGTGGCGGATATCTTTGTGGGCTATACTCGGCCTTGTCTCAGGATGGTAAGTTGGTGGTTGAAGATATCCCTCTAGTGGTGTGGGGGCTGTGCTTTGGCAAAGTCGGTGGGGTTATATCCTGCCTGTGTGGCCCTGTCCGGGGGTATCGTTGGACGGGGGCCACAGTGTCTCTCGACCCCTCCTGTCTCAGCCTCCAGTATTTATGCTGCAGAAGTTTGTGTATCTGGGGCCTAGGTCAGTCTGGAGTATTTATCCTGTCTTATCTGGTGTCCTGTGTGAATTTAAGTATGCTCTCTCTAATTCTAATTCTCTTTTTCTCTCTTTCTTTCTTTCTCTCTCGGAGGACCTGAGCCCTAGGACCATGCCTCAGGACTACCTGGCATGATGACTCCTTGCTGTCCCCAGTCCAGCTGGCTGTGCTGCTGCTCCAGTTTCAACTGTTCTGCCTGCGGCTATGGAACCCTGATCTGTTCACCGGACGTGCTTCCTGTCCCAGACCTGCTGTTTCCAACTCTCTAGAGACAGCAGGAGCGGTAGAGATATTCTGAATGATCGGCTATGAAAAGCCAACTGACATTTACTCCTGAGGTGCTGACCTGTTGCACCCTCGACAACCACTGTGATAATTATTATTTAACCCTGCTGGTCATCTATGAACATTTGAACATCTTGGCCATGTTCTGTTATAATCTCCACCCGGCACAGCCAGAAGAGGACTGGCCACTCCTCATAGCCTGATTCCTCTCTAGGTTTCTTCCTAGGTTTGGCCTTTCTGGGAGTTTTTCTTAGCCCCCGTGCTTCTATACACCTGCATTGCTTGCTGTTTGGGGTTTTCGGCTGGGTTTCTGTACAGAACTTTGTGACATCAGCTGATGTAAGAAGGGCTTTATAAATACATTTGATTGATTGATTGATCACTCTGCGTCATCACTGTGAATGGGGATTGTGGAAAATGGCTGTCTGTGAATGAGCATTCAAATCAACAAATGGTAAAATGGTTTAACTGAGTAAATAAAATGTATGACCTTTTTCAAAAGTATTTGTCTGTGAAAATCACTACATAGTTTTGTAGAAATTACCCTTGATTATTTTCTGAGAAAATCACTACATAGCTGTTTCTCTACTACCTAGCCGTCTCTCTCTTTTACTTCAGTGGTTTGTAAAATAATTGAGTCATCCAGACATCTTTTTAAAACACCTACAGAGTTGTTCTCTTCCAGTGAACAAAACACAATGAGCATAAACCAGTAAAGATACAACTTGTTTATCAAGGTAATTTGCTTATAGATCAGTCTATGTAAAGTCTATTCACTTCCCGACTATTTTGGCTGACAGCTACGGTTTCCAGTTTGAATTGAATACTCTCGGGTATCGGGTTACATATCCACAACATTAGAGGCTGGGAAGTCCCGCCTAAACTTTCATTCGCTGGTCGGAGTGTCCGTACATTTTTGGTGGAAGGATAGGTCGCACCCTCACATGCAGCACAGAGTTGGAAAACTAAGAACCTTCCATTTGGATAGCAGCTAGTTGTTCTATGATAAACAAATGGTTTTATAAACTATATTTAAAAAAATGAACAATTTGTAGACAGTCATAATTCGTACTTCATTACAGCAGGACAACATTTATAGGAGACGAAAGCTGAGATCTTACTAACCAACTCTGTGAGATGTACAGGAGGGGAGGAAAGAATGAATCAAGGCAGTGCTGCAAGAAATAAGGATACTTTTCCAACCCACTAGTTATATGATGAATTATTACAGTAAAAAGGCAGCTGTACTCTTATTGGATGTAATTTACGAAGTTTATAGTAAATATACAGTACAAGTCAAAAGTTTGGACACCTACTCATTCAAGAGTTTTTCTTTATTTTTACAATTTTCTACATTTTACAATAATAGTGGCGACATCAAAACTATGAAATAACGCAATGGAATCATGTAGTAACCACAAAAGTGTTACACAAATCAAAATATATTTTAGATTCTTCAAAGTAGCCACCCTTTGCCTTGATGACAGCTTTGCACACTCTTGGCATTCTCTCAACCAGCTTCATGAAGTAGTCACCTGGAATGCATTTCAATTAACAGGTGTGCCTTGTTAAAAGTTCATTTGTGGAATTTCTTTCTTTCTTAATGCTTTTGAGCCAATCAGTTGTGTTGTAACAAGGTAGGGTTGGTATACAGTGAAAGGACCGACGCTGGAGTCAAGAAGCAGGTATGGGGAGTAGAACATTTAAATGAGGAACTGACAAAGAACAAGACAGGAACAGCGTCAGCACACGGGTACACAATTACAATCATCAATCAATGCAGCAGCAGGTAACAGAGATGGGGAACTGACAAATATATAAGGGAGGTAATAAAACAGGTGATTGAGTCCAGGTGAGTCCAATAATACGCTGATGCGAGTGACGGGGAAAGGCAGGTGTGTGTACTGATGATGGCAGGAGTGCGTAATGCTGGGGAGCCTGGCATCTTCGAGCTCCAGGGAGGGGGAGCAGGCGCAGGCGTGACAGTACCCCCCCCCCCCTCTTGGGGCACCACCCGGCGTCCCACCTGGGCAAGCCTGACGGGCCGGCCGAGGAACGGGCACTGGACAAGCCAGCTGGGTATGAAATCCCGACAAACCGGCAGAGGCGTGAGAGCCTGACGATCCGGCTGAGGCATGAAGGCCTGTCGATCCCGCTGAGGCGTGGGAGCCCAATGATCCGGCGGAGGCGTAGCAGCCTGACGATCTGGCTGAGGCATGACATGGGATGGGCGGCTTCCTGCGCCAACCGGGGCAAGAAAGCCTTCATACGAAGCACTCCCCGATGATTCGTATGAAGGCTTCTGTATTGATTGTCTTATGTCCTTGTATACCCGTGTGCTGATGCTGTTCCTGTCTGGTTTTATATCTGTTCCTGATTGAATGTTTGACTCCCCGTACCTGCTTCTCATCCCCGGCGTTGGTCCTTACAGAATGCAGACGGCTTCATACAAAGCATCGGGGAGTGCTGACGTTCCGGTTGTTGGTGACATTTAAATTTGAGAATTTTGGTTCCAACCGCCGTGTCTTTGTCAGACGCAGAGTAGGTGAACGGAGGATCTCCGCAAGTGCGATTCCCACCGTGAAGCATGAAGGAGGAGGTGTAATGGTGCTTTGCTGGTGACACTGTCTGATTTATTTAGAATTTAAGGCACACTTAACCAGCATGGCTACCACAGCATTCTGCAGTGATATGCCATCCCATCCCATCTGGTTTGTGCTTAGTGGGACTATCATTTGTTTTTCAACAGGACAATGACCCAACACACCTCCAGGCTGTGTAAGGGCTATTTGACCAAGGAGAGTGATGGAGTGCTGCATCTGATGACCTGGCCTCCAAAATCACCCGACCTCAACCCAATTGAGATGGTTTGGGATGAGTTGGACCGCAGAGTGAAGGAAAAGCAGCCAACAAAAGTAGGCAAAAATGTAGAAAATAACAAAAATAAAGAAATACCCTGGACATTTTATTGATAATGACCTATAGCCACAAAGTTATAATTATGGCTAAACCCCACCTATTTCTACAATTAAGCCTCTTAAAATGTTATTTGAAACATCACCCTAACCACACTGCTAACCTTATGCCTAACCCTTGCCTCTGCCGAGTGGAAAGAATGGAAAGAGAGCCTGTGACACAACTTCCGTTTTTGGACGTTAAGTTCTTATGGCTGGGGGCAGTATTGAGTAGCTTGGATGAATAAAGTGCCCAGAGTAAACTGCCTGCTACTCAGGCCCAGAAGCTAAGATATGCATATTAGTATTAGTAGATTTGGATAGAAAACACTCTGAAGTTTCTAAAACTGTTTGAATGATGTCTGTGAGTATAACAGAACTCATATGGCAGGCAAAAACCTGAGAAGAAAATCCAACCAGGAAGTGGGAAATCTGAGGTTTGTAGTGTTTCAACTCTTTGCCTATCCAAGATACAGTGACAATGGGGTCATGTTGCACTTCCTAAGGCTTCCACTAGATGTCAACAGTATTAAGAACCTTGTTTGATGCTTCTACTATAAAGGAGGGGGGAATGAGAGGGGATTGAGTCAGAGGTCTGGCAGAGTGCCACGAGCTGGCCACGCGCATTCACATGAGAGGTAGCTGTTAGGTACTGACCTAATATAATTAGATGGTGTGCTTTCGTCGTAAAGCCTTTTTGAAATCGGACACTGTGGTGGGATTAACAAGTTTATCTTTAAAATGGTGTAAAATACTTGTATGTTTGAGGAATTTTAATTATGAGATTTCTGTTGTTTGAATTTGGCACCCTGCACTTTCACTGGCTGTTGTCAAGTCGATCCCGTTAACGGGATCTCAGCAGTAAGAAGTTAACAAGGTGACACTCCATCTTAACTCCTCCTCCACATTTACTGGATTGGTTGAACAGTGTAGAAGAGAACCTCCCAACAAATGTTTTTCTTCTCCTCAAGACCAGTATGTAGGGGATCTAATTTGAGGTGTTTATTTTACGCCTGCTATGTTAGGTTTTCATACATTTTTATGATATAAACAATTTTGACCTCGTGGCTATATAATCTAGTGGAAACCACTATGCCTGCTAACAATTCCATCTGAAATAACACTGTGCCGCCATAAGAATTTCATTATGTTCACATTGCTGTCCAAATCCCTGATTGTATTTATCGCCACTTGCACATTATTTCCCCTTGCTTCCAGCCTAGCATTGCGTTTGGTACAGCTGGGGTTAATATAAGCCCAGAAGTCTGCCTGTCCGGCCTCTGAAAATTTGTTTCACTTTTGAATTGCAAACTCCCTTGGAGCCTACATAGAGAGTCGACGGGTGTCTACACGGAACTCAACTTTATTTGAGCCAGGCGATATCATGCATCAACGTCATTATTATGGATATAGCCAAGTAAATTCCAATAGAAAAGAAGCTTAAACAAATGAAAACGCAGCTAGTCATTCCAGGTGCAATGTTTGACGTGACTGAGTTAGCTGAAGTTGGCTAGCTAGCTAGAAATGGTCAGAAACATTAGTCAGCCTGCATAGAAACCATTTTTGTTAGAATGTACGACCAGTACTTTTACATAGCAACGATGCAAAATAATTAACGACTGGAGCGCATCTGTAGCAACATGACGAAAATAACTAAAAGACCAGATTTCTGTCTGGACTACTTCCTCTGGTAGAATAATTAAATTGTATCAATTTACTTTACTTATATATTTTTTATGAATTGTATAATTTATTGCTGTTTTAATATTTGGTAAACGTTTTATAAAAGCAATAAGACATGCGAGGCAGTGTCTTATTGCTTTCGTGTAGGGCGGAACAATGCCATTTACCTGTGACTGTGCCTTATTGCTTAAATAAAGATCAGAGGATCAGAACTTTCTAACAGTACACAGCATTACTAGGTACTGTTCATGGCCCTCACATGAAGAAGAATAATTACTCGGGCATACTAATAAAGGTACGAGAATTAGTCCTGAACAGGTTTTAAGGCCGAAGCTTGGCATCCTTTTCCATGCGACTGATTTAAAGTTCTGCAAATGTGCTCCAAAAAAACCTTACGCAAAATGTGCCGTAGAATTGGAAAGTCGACCGGCAGAAACTGAATGGCTGCAGATAAATATACACTTACTTCCAGTCTATATCATTAGCCAAATGCTTATTGGTTTCATTCTCAAGCTAATTTAGAACACAAAACAACTAATAAAGTTATCTTGTAAACAACTACCACATACAGTGCTGTGAAAAAGTATTTGCTTATTTTCTCTATTTTTGCATATTTTTTTAACATTCAGATCTCAACCAAAACTTAATATTAGATAAAGAGAACCTGAGTTTACAAATAAAAAAATGGGATACTTATTTTATTAACAAAGTTATGCAACAAAAGTAATTGCCCTCTTACACTCAATAACTGGTTGAGCCACCTTTAGCTGCAATGACTGAAACCAAACTCTTCCTGTAGTTGTTGATAAGTTTCTCACATCGCTGTGGAGGAATTTTAGCACACTCTTGCATGCAGAACTGCTTTAACTCAGCGACATTTGTGGGTTTTCAATCATGAACTGCTCGTTTCAAGTTCGGCCATAATATCTCAATTGGGATTAGGTCTGGACTTTGACTTGAACATCCAAAACTTAAATTTGTTAAATTTCAGACATTTTCATATAGACTTGATTGTGTGTTTTGGATCATTGTCTTGCTGCATGACCCAGCTGCGCTTCAGCTCACATACGGACAGCCAAACAATCTCTTGTAGAATTCTCTGATACAGAGCAGAATTCATGGAGCAGAATTCATGGTTCCTTCTATTAAGGCAAGTCGTCCAGGTCCTGAGGCAGCAAAGCATCCCCAAACCATCTCACTACCACCACCATGCTTCACCGTTGGAATGAGGTTCTTACTGTGGAATGCAGTGTTTTGTTTTAGCTAGACATGATGGGACCAATCTCATCCAAAAAGTTGACTCAAGCACCTGGAAGCACCTGGATGAACATCAAGACTCTGGACAAGACTCTGGACAGATTATTCAAAAGTATTACTTTTTGGACGACATGGGTTCCATTATGTCTGGCGAAAACCAAACACTGCATTCCACAGTAAGAACCTTGTAGTCGTTGCAGCTAAAGGTGGCACAACCAGTTATTGCGTGTAACATCAATTTGATGTTATTTTAATGGACAACATTTTTTGCTTTTCTTTCAAAAACAAGGACATTTCTAAGTGACCCCAAACCTTTGAACGGGAGTGTATACAGTACCAGTCAAAAGTTGACACACCTACTCATTCCAGTTTTTCTTTATTTTTACTATTTTCCACGTTGTAGAATAATAGTGAAGACATCAAAACTATGAAATAACACATATGGAATCATGTAGCAACACAAAAAGTGTTACACAAATCAACATATATTTTAGATTCTTCAAAGTAGCCACCCTTTGCCTTGATGACAGCTTTGCACACTATTGGCATTCTCTCAACCAGCTTCATGAGGTCGTCACCTGAAATGCATTTCAATTAACAGGTGTGCCAAGTTAATTTGTGGAATTTATTTCCTTCTTAAAGCATTTGAGCCAATCAGTTGTGTTGTGACAAGGTAGGGGTGTTATACAGAAGATAGCCTTATTTGGTAATAGACCAAGCCCATATTATGGCAAGAACAGCTCAAATAAGAAAAGAGAAACCACAGTCCATCATTACTTGAAGACATAAAGGTCAGTCAATCCAGAAAATGTCAAGAACTTTTAAAGTTTCTTCAAGTGCAGATGCAAAAACCATCAAGCGCTATGATGAAACGGTCTCTCATGAGGACCACCATAGGAAAGGACGACCCAGAGTTACCTCTGCTGCAGATGATAAGTTCATTAGAGTTACCAGCCTCAGAAAACGGCAATTAACTGCACCTCAGATTGCAGCCCAAATAAAATGCTTCACAGAGTTCAATTAACCGACATCTCAACATCAACTGTTCAGAGGAGACTGCATGAATCAGGCCTTCATGGTCAAATTGCTGCAAAGAAACCACTACTAAAGGACACCGATATAAAGAAGAGACTTGCTTGGGCCAAGAAACACGAGCAATGGACATTAGACCGGTGGAAATCTGTCCTTTGGCCATGGACATTAGACAGGTGGAATGAGTCCAAATTGGTCTGATGAGTCCAAATTTGAGATTTTTGGTTCCAACCGCCTAGAGCCGCAGAGTAGGTGAACGGATGATCTTCGCATGTGTGGTTCCCACCGTGAAGCATGGAGGAGGAGGATGTGAGATGGTGTGGGGGTGCTTTGCTGGTGACACTGTCAGTGTTTTATTTAGAATCCAAGGCCCACTTAACCAGCATGGCTACCACAGCATTCTGCAGCAATACACCATCCCACCTGGTTTGCACTTAGTGTAACTATCATTTGTTTTTCAACAGGACAATGACCCAAAACACACCTCCAGATTGTGTAAGGGCTATTTGGTCAAGGAGAGTGATGGATTGCTGCATCAGATGACCTGGCCTCCACAATCCCCCGACCTCAACCCAATTGAGATGGTTTGGGATGAGTTGGACCGCAGAGTGAAGGAGAGAATGCCAAGAGTGTGCAAAGCTGTCATCAAGGCAATGGGTGGCTACTTTGAAAAATATATTTTGATTTGTTTAACACTTGTTTGGTTACTACATGATTCCATGTGTTATTTCATAGTTTTGATGTCTTCACTATTATTTTACAATGTAGAAAATAGTAAAAATAAAGAATAAGTAGGAGTGAGTAGGTGTCCAAACTTTTGACTGGTACTGTATATATGTTTTACACCCCCCAAAAATATATCTCTACATTTTGGAAAGGAAACAAGTTGCCAACTTTTGTGTCTTATTTGGGACAGAAGACTAAGGTTGTCTGCAAAGTCTGGGTGAGCGACCATAAAATTCTAGTCTTGTCACCTCTAACTGTTTCAGACATGATCCACTATTGCCATAAGGAAGAACAGGGAGGCAGGGGTTTACCAGGGGGTTAAATGTCACTAGGTATGTTTTTTTATTTGATTCTGTCACAGAGACAGAGCTTTCCCTGTCAGGACTTGCTTGCCTTTTTTGTGTGACTGTCAAACAGAAGGTGGGGGCCAAGTTATCCACACAAACTGTGACTTTACTGCCTTTCCATTCATTTTCTTTTTCTACTATAAAGAATGTTATGTAAAAATGATTGATGTAGTGAACAAATGCCCAATTACAGAGCGGCCTACAGTACAATTATCTACATTGCACTTGCATCCAATTACAGCAGCTGTGGTCATATTGTTAAGCTCCCAGTGAAATGGGGCATGGCTTTGGAAAACATTTATGACGGAAGAAAGAAAACGGCAAGCATCACATTTTTTGATTAGACCACAAATCATTTTGAATAGAATTTGTTTTGATAACAGTTTGTGTAGATTCCTACCAACATATTCAGCTCATCTGAATGAGGTGGTTCGTGGTGGTTGTGTGAAGAGTAACTTTGCCTGAAGACTTGTGTTAGCTCCCAGAGTGTATGTCTAGGCTTTAGCTCAGCGGGATAACCGTCTTGTGGCATATGAGACAGCCGGGTTTGAACCCATTTGTTGACATTAGTGCCATGCCTCAGATCGGTCTTTGCAAGAAGATCCTCAAAAGGGGGTAAAGTTGAATAAAGATGGTTTGGTAAGACATGCTTGTGCATTGCCTGAGAGTTGAGGACTTGTGATACATCCCGAGCTAATGCCTACGATTCAGCTCAGTGAGCTAACACAGTCTTGTGGTGTGCAGGAAACCCGGGTTCGAACTCAGTCAGTCACATGTACATAACCATAAGTATTCAGTAACCACAAAGTTTAGCCATACTGTACTTTCAATATCTTTTTTTGCTTTCTGTGCCTTTACAACCATATGCCTATTTATTTTGGGTTCGAAGGAAAATTGTTCTCAGCGTCTCTCAACAGTGGATGCTCCCTAACCATTGCATTTTTTAAGAAAGTGAAAGGCAGTCAAGTTGTCTGTGGCTTATAACTTCTGCCTTTTGTCACATTGCATCAACAAAAATGGCTTTTTGGTGGGCAACAGATGGAAAATGATAATGGGAAATGTCTTCCGTTCCCCACAAAAACATTAAACATGCCGATCGATAGTGACGTCGGAGGTGGGGTGTGTGCGTGCATGTGAGAGAAGAGGTGATCAATGGCGTTTCCCTCTCCCATCTCCCATCTCCCCATTTAAAGCACAGCAGCAGATGGGGAGGTGGTGTGGGCTAGTGGGATGAGTCACACGCATAATGAACTCGCCTGTTGTGCCATTCAATACAAAAAAAAGAAAAACAACAAAAATACAAACTGCAAAGACTGCTGGCCTTTAACCATCATGTTTTATAAGACAACATCGTATGGCACAATAGGAACTGTGAAATGACACACAGACACACAAACACTATCATACACAATCTACTCACGCCTTCTTTTGTTGTATTATTTGTATATTGTCGTATTTAACATTTTTGTGACTGTTCATGTCGTGTTTTGGTTTGTTTTTGTGTGGACACCAGGAAGAATATTTGCTGCTTCGGCAAAAGCTAAATGGGGATCCGAATAAACCAAACGTTTCAAAACCAAAAGGGTAAGCATATGCTACTAAAAGGCAAACTAGTTATTAGACTAAACAAAAATTGACAAATTCTACAGCACAACGGCAGAGTCATGTCTTAAGTGTATAACTAACATTATAAACTGTGGTTCGAGCCCTGAATGCTGATTGGCTGACAGCCGTGGTATATCAAACCGTATACCACGGGTATGACAAAACATTTATTTTCACTGCTCTAATTACATTGGTAACCAGTTTATAATAGCAGTAAGGCACCTCAGGGATTTGTGGTATATGGACAATATACCACAGCTAAGTGCTGTATCCAGGCACTCTGCGTTGCGTCGTGCTTAAGAACAGCCCTTGGCCGTGGTATATTGGTCATATACCACACCCCCTCAGGCCTTATTGCTTAAATGACACAGGGAATGCTCTAAAATCCAAAAGTTATGGGCGGAGTTAGAAAGTTGGCTGTCAGAAGTATTATAATGTAAATGTACTTTTAATCTGTTTGTCTGCATATGTCAAGACATGGCATTTGAGGGTGCAGTAAGATACCCAATGGGTTGGGCAATACTTTCCTCATCAATCATCTTGAAAAAACATGTACTTAAAAACTGGAAATCAGCCAATCCTGCATCATTAACACAATGGAAAGGTCAAATGCTCTATTATCTACATTTTTTAAGTGTGTGGGCGATGGAGAGAAACAAAATGGTGCCGTTTGAGGCCATGTGGTGGAGAGTGATACGAGCGAGTGAGCAGGTGGGTCTGGGCAGGGTGATGTTGTGGATGTTTGTGTGAGTCTGTATGTTGTCGTTTGTAAATTTATGTTTTGTATTGTTAAAAATAAAATCGTACACAAAAAAAGGAAAACTAGTCTTCTATTGGGGCAAGCAGGGGATCCAATCTCATCAACTCTACCTCAGCTCAGCTCAAGCCTCCTAAATCGTTAGAACTGTGGCCATAGAAGCAACAATGCTGATCATGCCTAGGTGATGTGGATTGATCAAGTCAAATATGATAATAAACAGTGTACTAGGCTATGTGGCAGTATTGGAATCAGAGTTAGATAAGGAGGAATCTACCTATGAGCATCAACTAATATTATTTTAAAATGCCTTCTAATACAGTACTAACCTGAAGCTAGTAAACCTGTTAATGTAATCCCAGCACAACCCACTCCAGTCTAGACACCAATACTCATGATGTCTCCTAGCCCAGTCTAGGATAACAAGGACTGCCTCTGGGCATGAACAGATAATCTATTACATTTTTAATCCATGCTTTAGATGTATGATGGGAAGATCACCACCATGACTGCTCATTGTGGATTAGGCGTGTGAACATATGGGTTAAAGCTTCGGGCACCGAATACACCGCACAGTCCAATTTTGGGGGGAATGGTAAAACGTTTTCAGTGTACACTACATCAACTAACACCAGATATACACTACATAGAAAAGAAAATTGACTTATATATTTTTTAATAAGATCATCTTTGAGAACTATCAATCACCAACACCAAAAAAGGCACAGTCAAGGAGAATCAAAAATTCATACATTCAGGAGTATTTTTGTCATGGCAGGATTTGGTTATGTTTGAGTCACTCAGATAGCATAAGCCATGCCAAAATGTGTAGAATTTCAGGAAACTGGATTAGGACTTTAAAACTGCAATTGTTTCTCCATGCTCCATTGCAAAATGTGTAGAATTTCAAGAAATTGCCTTTAAAAAAGCAACATTTTGTCTCTGTGGCCAAGAGAAGTGCCGCAAAAAAATCTGGTCGGCGGCTGCACCAATGGCCAAGCCTATTGTCACCACCCACATACCTAAGCCCCATTTTGATACAGAAAAAAACCCTGCCTATGTGTTAAACCTCATGTGACAAATGGAAATATATCCTACTACGCAGGGAGCATGCAATGCAACAAGTCTACCAGATCCAGCAGTGTCATTGGAGGGTATTTTCATTTGTTTACCCACAACTCTCCTCCTGTGATGTATTTTTAGAGCATGACGTCTGTTTTGAAAAAGAAAACGAGAAAAAGCCTCAAATATGAATGCCTTGTGTAACATCTACAGAGGCCATCATTTTATGTGATCCTTCCCCTTTAAGCAACCTGCCATCTCGGCAACCAGACGGACCAAACAACTCTCTGAAGGATTTGGCTATAATGGGCTTGGCATTTGCAATGACGATTGACACTGAAGTTGGAGCAAATCATTCGCATACATACAGAGGGGTGTCTGTAGTGCTCTAGCCAAGTCTGCCTGGACCAAGACATCCTGGATCAGGCAGGGGGAAATATATAAAGAAGGTGATTAAACTGCATGATCATTACACAGCTGCACCTAGTGATGGGGCCAATAAAAGGCCACTCTAAAATGTGCAGTTTTGTCACACAAAACAATGCCACAGATGTCTCAAGTTGAGGGAGCGTGCAATTGGCATGCTGACTGCAGGAATGTCTACCAGAGCTGTTGCCAGAGAATTTTATGTTCATTTCTCTACCATAAGCTGCTTTCAATGTCGTTTTAGGGAAATTGGCAGTCTGTCCAACCGGCCTCACAAACACAGACCACGTGCGTGGCATAATGTGAGTGAACGGTTTGCTGATGTCAACATGGTGAACAGAGTGCACCATGGTGGTGGTGGGGTTATAGTATAGGCAGGCATAAGCTACGGACAACTAATACAATTGCATTTTATTGATGGCAATTTGAATGCACAGAGATACCGTGACAAGATCCTGAGGCCCATTGTCATGCCATTCATTCAGCATGATAATGCACAACCCCATGTTGCAAGGATCTGTACACAATTCCGTGAAGCTGAAAATGTCCCAATTCTTCCATGGCCTGCATCCTCACCAGACATGTCCCCCTTTGAGCATGTTTGGGATGCTCTGGATCGACCGGTACGACAACGTGTTCCAGTTCCCGCCAATATCCAACAACTTCGCACAGCCATTGAAGAGGAGTGGGACAACGTTCCACAGGCCACAATCAACAGCCTGATCAATTCTATGCGAAGGAGACGTGTCGAACTGCATGAGGCAAATGGTGGTCACACCAGATACTGACTGGTTTTCTGATCCACGCCCCTAACTTTTTTTAAGGTATCTGTGACCAACAGATACATATCTGTATTTCCAGTCATGTGAAATCCATAGATAAAGGCCTAATGAATTTAATTAAATTGACTGATTTCCTTATATGAACTGTAACTCAGTATACTTTAAAATTACTAAAACCAAATCAAACTGTGTAGAAATGATAATGGACCTACATTTATACAGCTTCTTGACTGTGTCCAGCTCACTAATAATCACCGGAATTAAAGCTACATAGTCGAAGAGTATAGAAATTTTCAAAAACTACGCAAGTTTTGACAGCGCGGAAATATAACCAATATTCAGTGCGGCCCCTCCCAGACCCTGTTGAAGATCGAAGGCGGCCACCGAGACAAAATTAGTTTGACACCCCTGTCTTAGATTAACATATGTTAATGATGAGGTTGTAATCTGATTTGACAAGGCAGGAGGAAAGGTAAAGCAATCATAACAGGTGAGACATACATCTTGAACCTTAGCCTTGTGAATGAATGATCGTCAATATACAGTTGCATGTCCACTTATTAAGGGATGTAATATCTGCCTTTTCCAGCAGAGGGAACAGGAGAGTCAGGAGCGCCCCAAGTGTTGCAGTTGGGCATTGAAACTACAAGGCAGTGGTACTGTAGCTTGCAGGGCAGTTGGGCATTGAAACTACAAGGCAGTGGTACTGTAGCTTGCAGGGCAGTTGGGCACAGTCACCTCACTGCATTCCTCTAAACACCTTCTATGCTCAACATCCTAACAGAAACAGAGGAGAAGAGTTAGATACTGCTAAAGGGTAAAGATACACAATAGCCTATATGAAAATCCTTCAGGGATGCCCTTGCATTTTATAAAATGGTTTTACATATTGAGTTCATTAGTGATTTAGTTCATGAAGACATATGACAGTCTGGCTATATGGAAAGAAAGGCCACATCTCGATAATCTCCCTCTTCAGTTCATTAGGAAAAGGGGACAGGAACCTGAGAGATGGCAGAGGACTCACGAAAATCCTACTTGTGACTCCCCAGCCCGGGTCAGTTACAGTGAGGGATCTAAAATGTCATTGAGGGGAGTTTTTAAATATCTTGTTACACTAACAGACAGACCATTAGGGAGACCGATCCACTGGTACAGGATCGCTTTCCTTGTCGCATCTGTTGCCATGACAGGGATGGGGGAGTGGGTTTGCATTTCCCCCGTCACTCAAAGTTCAGAGCAAGATTAAGTAAACATAAATTTGTCAATCTTGTGATGGAGTGTGTGTATTTTATGTAGGGCACTCAGTGTCTTCAATGGCTAATAAAGGTGCAGAATGTTATGGGGGTGAGGGCAGTTGTCCTCGACTGGATGACTTTATGGTTGAGAAGCAGAAGTGTCTCCTGTATAGCCGTTGCCCATGGATTCACTCAATTGCACGGAAGGCAGGCAGCCAACTGGCACTTACTGGTTAAGGCTATTAAGAAGCTGTAAAGAACTGTTAAACATCTACATTTACACTGAATCTTGAAGACTGGAGATAAAATCTTGGAATATGGTCAATGTGCTTTACAGAAGAAGATGTTTTGTTTATTAGGGTCAACATTTACCTCTCATCACAGACACGTGCAGATCTCACAAAGAAAACACATCTTAGTGCTAAATCAGTATTTCTCGCTGCACACCTGTTCAGGAATTATAATAAGTCTGGGCCGAACACAGGGAGGGAATAAAACATAATACTGAAACAAAGATGTACAGTATCTGGACAAGCCAATTGGCAGGTAGCCTGGCGGGTATGGGCCAGTAACCAAAAGGTTTCTGGATCGAATCCCAGAACCAACAAGGTAAGAAGCGGTTGTTATGCCCCTGAGCAAGGCAGTTAACCCACAACAACAACTGCTCCCTGGGCAGCAACGATGTGGATGTCGATTAAGGCAGCACCCCGTACCTCTCTGATACAGGAGGGATGGGTTAAATGCAGAAGACACATTTCAGTTGAATGCATTCAGTTGTACAACTGACTAGGTATCCCACTTTCCCTTTACATTAAACCAAGTTCTGTTGCTCCAAGTGCACATATAATTTACAACCCAGCACACTGAAACAGAGTTCACACTTAATTTAAAATAGGTCTGCTTCAGAACAGGCAAGCCAGAGCCACGCTGAAGAACTTGCACTAATATACAGTATGGACCTTTGTAGCACAAGATGTTGCATCTGCATTTCACATTATTAATCAAGGTCAGACTCATTCCCACTAGGATAACTTACTATCTTCAAACGTGTCACAGAAACTCTTAACGGAATCCAATACAAACCAAGTGGAAGTTTAAAATGTTACAGAAAAGAAATAGCAAGCTACATCAGAAAACAAATAATTGTCTAGGCATCAACTCCATACACCAAGGCTTGAACAGCAGCAACGCAGAAGGCAAATGAGAGGTGAATATCTCACAGACAAGAAAACTTCTAGCAATTACTCTGTCAAGACTGAGGTTATTATGTTGATCGGCTTCATTGCTGTTCGTGGCCAAGACACATGTGGTCTCTTGCCTCAACTGTCTCTACAGGCTTTGAATAGACCTACCTGAAAAACTTCCCTCTGTGTGTGTGTGTGTGTGTGTGTGTCACCTGACAAAAAATGAGATGGCAAAAGGGCCGTCTTCGACTACCTTGCTGTATGTATAGGTAATCTCCCTTTTGTTAATGGAATGCAGTAGAGTTACAACAAATACAAATATTCTTTGTCTATTCAAACCTCTAGAGATTTTAAGTAAAGATTTATTTTGGAGAAAGCTTTTAAGCTAGCGAGGACAAGACAGAACTGCATGAGCCAAAACATTTGTTACTATAACCACCCTGTCTGAGTAGGTTTAGGGAATATTTCCCAAAGAAATGAAAACATTAGCAGCTGAATTCCATCAGGAAAAATAGTCAGAGGCCCAGAGTACACAGTCTTTAGGACCCTACCATAACCCCTCTGTGGAGAGTCCGGCCAATGGCTGCCATACTAGAGATCTGACCCATCCTAACCTCAGAACCCATTAGCACATCTCTCGCCAGGTAGCTAGCTAACTCTATCTTCATATTTATATGAATGTCTGTTACGAGAGATTAGACCCATCACGATGTTCACAAAATCGTAACTGCCTTTTGTAGACCAAGACAGATTTTTCAGTCCAAAAAGTCAGCATGTAAAAAACCAATTGCATGCAAATCAATTGCATGCAAATCAATTGCAAAACTACAATATAATTCTTTTTAAATAAAAACATTTTTGAATGATTTTTCAGAAATTTACTTAAACCAATTACCACTTAGGCTTCTACCTTCAGTTTATATATCTTATACACATTTTACAGACACAATCTATTTGACAATAGTTATATTTTGTTTGTTTTTACTCCTTCCTCTATTTCTGATGTCCGTCCAGTTTGATTTCTATTTGTAACTGTGCTATTTCACAAAAGTTCAGAACCTATATACATTTTACAGACCCCGTATGTTTTACATTGGTTATCTTATTGGTCCCACCCTTCAGCTCCATTCAACCCCTCCCATCTATCTCTCAACATCATCCATTTTGGATTTCTATTTGCCATATATTTTTCAACTATGCTGTGATGCTTCACAAAAGTATTGAACCTTTCTATTCGCAGAGCTTCTACAGATTGTAAATTAAAAATATAAATTTTTGCTAAAACAATGATTATATTATTGATTGATTGACTATGGCTTTTCAAATCACCCAGTATTGCTATCTGCAGCGTTTGTTCTAGGCAAATGTTGCAATTCTTCAGCCATTCCTGGACCTGTGACCAAAAACGAGCTACATATGGACAACACCAAAATAAATGATCTAATGACTCTGCCTCCTCACAGCAGAATCTGCTGAGCTGGGAAGATTGTATCCCCCATATACATGACATTCTATTGGTAGCAAGAATTTTGTATAGTAATTTAAATGGAAAAATTTGAGGTTTTGAATCCGGCGTTGTTTTGCGTATGAATTGATAAACAATGTGCCATGGAATGGGTACATCGAAAATCTCTTCCCAACTACTTTGCAATCTATATGGCACAGCTGTCAGTTTTTTGGTCCTTAAATGAAATTGGTATATGTTTTTATTTATCACACTTTTCTTTCACCATTTATGGTCTTTAATACAGGGCCGACATACAAGTTCCTTACTTGTTTCCCCTTCTACTTGCCTCTTCCATGTTTGTGGTAATGCTGCAATTAATTGGAAGAAAGAAATGGACTTAGTGTGCAAGAGGAACTGTCCCCGGGACTCAGAGGTGAAATTAGCTATCCAATGTTTCAGTCAGTTCTACCTAGCACACAGTCAGTGGACGAACTCCATCTTCTTTCGCCCTTTGCTAGCAAGGAAAATAGCTACATTTTACTACACCATATAGGCTATTCAAGCTGCATTAAAAATATATATTTGCACTTAATACTTTTCTCATTATTAGATGGACTCAACATAATCAAATGAATCCATATTAATTCCTTTAGGGCTTAGGGTGAGGGATCTAGTGTATTTTAAACTAATTTGATTGCCCTTAAATCTAGCCTAACATCAAACCACATAGGCCTACGTCATCTTTCTCAGAATCACAGGACATGGGGTGAGAACAAACAAACAAAGGATTTAGTTTTTTTATGGCAACCAATTCTGTCATAAATTCATGGCTTATTAATTGTCTCATTCAGGTGATCAACTCTTTAATGATCCTACAATCACTTGCTGTTTTACAGATCATGAGGCTACCACGTCGTGTCCCCAAGCCACACTGAGTGGAGGAGGACAGAGGGAATTGGGAGATAAATCTTCTCTCTCCATCAACGCCCCCAAAGATGTTTCTAGATGTTACAAATGTCATCGACAACTCCTGTCCGAGCCTCCTCTTCATAAAGCCCCTGTCAACCCTACCTCCCACGGCAGGTGCCCTGAGACTGCCTTAACAGATACAGTGGTGGATGGAAAAGTAAGGAGGAGCCTGTATATGAAGCACTTAATTCTACCGTTAAAATAGACTGCAATGAATCACATACTGAACTTGTCAGCAAAATACATTGCTAGACAAATGTCTGAGCTATATCTGATGTGAAGAGTATTTTTTTCCTCTGTCAAATACAAGCCAAAATGTTTCACAGGTAAAAGTCCAATATGGTGGCAATCTAGTCTGGAGGCAATGAATGGCAGCAGGTAATGAGTTATTTGAATGTTCCAGGTTAAGGAGAAGGAGCAAACTCTTCTAAGTGTGTGCATGAGTCATCACCCCATACCCAGAATTCTAGACAGATTTTGCCCTGTAGTTATTCACCAGCACCACTTATTTCCAAATAAATTTGGACTTACTCATTTATATCATCACCATCAAATAATATGCAGATAGATAAAACATTTAAAATAAAAAGGCTTGTGAAAAAGTGTGTCGACAGATGTACGCAGACATCACTCGACTGAAGGAAGTGTTGATTTGAAGAAGAAAAAAGAAAGTCTAACGAGAGTGAAATTTGGTGAGTAGGCTGAATCCAAGCCATAGCTTTGAGGTACGGAAAGGATGTTAGTCATGCCTGCTGTCTCTGGGAGGGGGTGGAACTGACAATATCAAATCATTTATTATAAAGCTTGAACTAGGGGCGTAGCTTAATATTGCACCAAGATATTTTGATTGCCATTAATTTGAAATATTTCTTGAGACTATAGAGATGAGAAAAGCTCCAGAGGTTGGGGGATGAGGGGAAGGATTTAAAAGAAATGGCAATGCCAAAAAGCTCTTCTTAATTCATTTTAACAAGAACAAAACAAAAACAGGGTCAAACATGATACAGCGGATCCTTTCAAAATGACTATGCGGTCGGTTGGTGCCCATTTTAAAAGACTCCACTTTGTCAAATGGATGAGAGAGTGTAACAGTATTGTCAACACGGCGTGCAAAGGAAACAACGCAAACTATTTATAGCCCAAATTGAAAGGAGGGGGTTCGGGGGTAGAATCCTCTAACTACTGTATATTCACAAAATGTAAAGAAGCAGAAGGAGAAATGGCTTCCCTCCTGAAGGTGAATTTTATGCTACTAAAGGAAGACAAAAGAAGAACGGGGTCATGTCCATTAGTATGTGTCAAGTGTGGCATCAAGCTAAATGAAGACCTCCCAGTGAAAGAGTACTAAAAAAAAAAAAAATCTAGAGGCATATGAAGAGATGCTTCTGGTAGTTGAAGGCTGCTTTCACAATAACCGATGAAAGAAATAGAATTGGGGGCAGGGAGTGTTGGATAGGTTGAGAGACTGTGCCATCCTTCATCATGTACTGCAACGGTTTAAAGATTTCCTGATAAAGTGGATGCCCCAGGCAGTTTGAAGACAGGAATTATCATCAGTCCAAAGCTAGCTATTTTGTATACATCTAGCTGTTAGAAAGGGGGTGGGGTGTAGCCTACTAAGTGCACAGCTTTTCTAGTTCAACCTCTCAAACACAAGAGAATTTTCACTTTTTAAGCCTTAGAAACCCCTGAAAGTCATTAAGGCACCAAAACTTCCTCAGATTTTAATCTATTATCTTTGTTTTGTGTTTTATTTGTTTTGTATGGTACAGTTGTATCATGTTGTATCGTCTAGCAATATGCTAAATGACACATAATCCAATGTTGGCAATAATATGCAGAGGTTGGCATTCCTGGATGTGCTATGGGACTGGGCAGAATAAGCAAGGATGAGGAGTAGGACGGAAAAGAGTGTTGTGGGCCTGATCTGTTAAAGCCACAAAGCAAGCATTGATCCACAGTAAACAGCCTTCGTAGTGAAGCTCCTTTCAACAATAGATGGGCCGTTGAGCTTGACAATTTTCATCAGCGCACTTATACTGAAAAAATATATAAAACGCAACAATCAACAACTTCAAAGATTTTACTGAGTTAGAGTTTATATAAGGAAATCTCACAGATACCTGTGTTGTCCCACTCACTTCATCGGCTGTTTGAAGTTTCTGGATATTGGCACGAACTGGAACATGCTGTTGTACATGTCGATCCAGAGCACCCCAAACATGCTCAATGTGTGACATGTCTGGTGAGTATGCAGGCCATGGAAGAACTGGGACACTTTCAGCTTCCAGAAATTGTGTACACATCCTTGCGACATGGAGCCGTGCATTATTATGTTGATGGCGGTGGATTAATGGCCTGGAAATGGGCCTCAGGATCTCATTGCGGTATCTCTGAGCGTTCAAATTGCCATAGATAAAATGCAATTGCGTTCGTTGTCTGTAGTTTATGCCTGCCCATACCATAACCCCACCACCACCATGGAGCACCCTGTTCACAACATTGACATCAGCAAACCGCTCGCCCACACAACGCCATACCAGTGGTCTGTGGTTGTGAGGTTGGTTGGACAGACTGCCAAATTCTCTAAACCGACTTTGGAGGCTATGGTAGCTGGCTGTTGCCACCCCCCACCTGCCAACCTCCTCTTTTACGCTGCTGCTACTCTCTGTTTATCATCTATGCATAGTCACTTTAACTATACCTATATGTACATATTAACTCTGTACCGGTACCACCTGTATATAGCCTCGCTACTGTTATTTTCACTGTCATTTTACGGTTTTATTTTTATTTTGTATTTCTTTACTTATCTTCTGCTTACCTAATACCTATTTTTTACTTAAAAATTGCCCTGTTGGTTAGGCCTTGTAAGAAAGCATTTCACTGTAAGGTCTACCTACACCTGTTGTATTCGGAGCACGTGACAAATAAACTTTGATTTGAAATAAGCTTTTTGTGCGTCTGGGATCTTTTATTCCAGCTCATGAAACATGGGACCAACAGTTTACATGTTGCGTTTATATTTCTGTTCAGTATAGTTTCTGGAGCAAGCACTATCCCCAATATAACTGTAGTATAATTAGTTTGCAAGGAAAACAAGCTGTAGTCTAGGTGTTGTACTAAATACGCTTTCCAAAGTTGTACCAAAGAAAACCATTGGAAAAGCTGAGTAATCTAATGAGTAAACAAATATTAATGTGGCTGTTTATATCGGAGTTTGATAAATTACAAACAAAATATATGCCCATGCTGCCATAAAAATAGAAATGGTGTAAAATTATGAATGAAAGTTAAAAAAATATATATATTAAAAAAGAGTAGGCTACTTATCATCAACATTATACTACTTAGTATCAGTATTATTAAGGGAGAAAATGTTCAAGACCCAATCAAGAGGCAGGTTTAGGTCTATGCTATGTGCACAGGGTAGGAGTTGAACAGTGGGGGAGACTGCATGTGTTCAGAGACCTGGTCTTCCCCTCCAAGGCTCTTATTTGTTTGTTTGTGTGGGAGCAGTAGATTGGTCTAGCTCCAATTAGGGAAACGGAAAGGGGGATACCTAGTCAGTTGCACAACCGAATGCATTCAACCGAAATGTGTCTTTCACATTAAACCCAACCCCTTTGAATCAGAGAGGTGCGGGGGGTTGCCTTAATTGACATCCACATTATTGGCGCCCGGGGAGCAGTTGGTTACTAGCCTTAACCGCTAGGCTACCTGCCGCCCTTGAAGGCTAGTGCTTTAAGGGTTATTGGACAACTAAAAATACAAAAACGTCTCAGAAAATATTATTGTGACAGATTCTGGGTATTCCAGCTTACTGGCATGTTTGAATATGAACTTCCTGTGAAACAGACTTTTGAAGTTGTCAAAACATATCAAACCATATTACAATTATAGTACAAATGTAGATTTCTAATACTTAGCTGGCAGGCACATCAAATCAAATGTTATTTGTCACATGCTCCGAATACAACAGGTAGACCTTACCGTGAAATGCTTACTTACAACCTTAACCAATAATGCAGTTCAAGAAATAGAGTTAAGAAAATATTTACTAAATAAACTCAAGTAAAGAATTTAATAAAAAGTAACAATAAAATAATGAGGCTATATACAGGGGGTACAGGTTAGTCAAGGTAATTTGTACATGTAGGTAGGGGTAAAGTGACTATGCATGAAATCAGACTGAAGACTGCTTGTTGACATTGTGTTAAAAGCCCTGCTGCACCTGCCCTTCACTACCCCATACCAATGTTTCCCCAATAACAATAACAGCAGCATCATCCTGGGAATGACAGAGCCAACTCAACCCTACCTACAAGCCAAATATGTGGCACTTCACTAGCAGAGTGTTTATTCTGGGGCTGTTTGAGCCGCATTGAGTGTGATACAATGCAAACAGATGACCTACCCAACTAACAATAAGCAATGATCACAGTGCATACAGGGAGCTCTATGAGCCTGTTTCGTACAAGCTAAGGCAATGTGTGTGTAGAGTAGACCATTCATAACTGGTACTAGTCCGGTTGCCCCAATTTCTGTTAGACAACAATATATGCTAACTGAGAGATTACTCGTTTGTCACTTTGAGCCTTGAACATTTACAATGTTGGAAACCCAAAATGTTCTACTTTGGCTTGGGCAGTCCTAGATTTTGTTTTGGTGGCCTTGCAGCTTAATCTGCATATCAAATCTCACGTCTTTCATGATACAACCATTTGGGTTTGTGAGACATCATTTATGAGGACTAACTTCTGCTGGTGAAGACTGCTAACCACATATCCTTTCATTCTGGTTTTGCCAGAGTGAGAAAATATATATATATATATATTTGATTTTTTCCACAGCTGACTAGTTGCAGGTGTAATTCAGCACCACAAGGAGTAATGCATCCTACCCCACCTGAACCCTGGGCCACTAAGCAGCCTGAGCAGGAACAAGGCCAAAACCGCAGTATAATCCTACTTTCAATGGGCTCAGTGTAGAACATTTAAAGCACTACAAAACCATTATTTAACTTTGTACAATCATGTGCATAGTGAATGCATATGATCGTATGAGTTAGTAGATAAATCCAACATATGGTATTGTTGCCGTTAGTATCGATACTGTATCGTTGTGTGGCCATGAGGTTTAAAAGCCTTGGATTGAGCTCCTATTGGATATTGAATTTGTATCACAAACATTGTGTTTGTATTGCAGATAAAATATTGTTAACATATTGGTATATTAAAGCCCAATGCAGATTGACCAAATCCCTGCTATAATCTTTTCAGGGGTTTTAATGAATGTGAAACATTCATGTTTATAAAAATTCACCTTCAGCAGTACTTTTTAACATTGCTAAGTGAAACGTCTTTTCTCTCAGGATATGATCTCCCTGATCATTATGAAAGTTACTATTTTTTTCTTATATCACTAACAGTGAAGTGATTCCTTATTTTTCCCGGACCCTATTTTTAGCTATATTTTACATAAATAAATTAGTCATGTATTCAAATAATCAATTAGTTCATTCCCATGAGATAGTGAGCTGTGTGGATGCTGATGGCTGATGCTTAGAGAACTAACAAGACACAAGTACAGGAAAATTCTGATAAATAGGCAAAAGTGATGTACGTTTACCAAACACTCAACCATCATTCAAGTACTATCCATTAACTCAATAGACAGTCACGTAGAGAAGTGTTTCCCAACTCCAGTACCCATAACAGCACACATTTTTATTGTAGCCCCGGACAAGTACACCCGATACAACTTGTCAACTAATCATCAAGCCCCAGATGAGCTGAAAGAGGTGCGTTTGTCCGGGCTAAAACAAAAATGTGTACTGTTCAGGTACTTGAGGACCGGAGTTCGCAAACACTGATTTAGATGACATGGGCTGCGTTTAGACAGGTAGCTCAATTGTGATATTTTGTTTCACTAAATTGGTCTTTGAACCAATCAAATCAGCTCTGAAAAGGATCTGATGTGAAAAGATCTGATGTGATTGGTCAAAGGAACAAAATAAAATATTTGAATTGGGCTACCTGTGTAAATGAGACAAAGTCAGTCTGGTCTGAAGTAGGCTAGACATAACACTGTAGACTGAAGGTCATGCCAAAATGACTACATTATGTCAACAATCAGTTAAACTGGGTTTGCTGGCAAATTCATGAAATGTTTTACATCAGTGATGAGTTTAAAATGTTGAATTGTACATCAATAACCAATGATGATTACAGTGCCACAATGTTTGACATGTTCTGTATGATCGGAAAATGACAGCACAGTGTTAGGATCACAAAATTAAACAAGACAAAATGACAGGCTTCTCAACTCGCCCCCTCTGAACTTGCCTCAGACAAGAGAGCTAGTTTAATTTCCAGCGCTGTATTACAAAGCACTACAATTGTTCCATATGCCTACCCAAATCTCTGTGACCTGTGTATGCACTATACACAGGCCCCATTACATATGAATGCATTTATTGGATCGATGCATTGTTAGCTGCCCCCCACGACTGTCAAAAACCACTAGGGGGATCCATGATGGCATGAGCATACCTGCAACAAGAAATAAATAAATAGAGGTTCATACTTTGAGGACTTGTCAAATCAGGTGATGGGCTAACAACTGCACTTCAATTAAATCTGAGGCTGTTTCCCATTAGTTCAAATTAATATATACACTGATTGTTTAAAGCAAAACCTGAACAATCAAAATAAAATCTATTGTAAGCCCCGTTCAGCAGGTATAGCCAAGATGAAAGTTCTGTCTCGGCTACTGATATTGCCTGGGGTTGTTTGACATGCAAAAATACTTGAAGCTCAATGACTGTTAACACAGTTACATGCAGTTCGACACTGAATTTTGACGCATCAGTTGTCACAAAAGATAAGAGGTATTTTCGGAAGGTAGAAAGAAAACATTTTTGTGAACCGGCAATTCGTAACGTTTAAATAGATGGTCTGACTGATGCATGCTACATTTAGATCGGTTTGGGGTCCGCAGACCGATGCACTTCTATCTTAAACATTTGAATTAGGGACCGATGCGTATCAGTAAATTGTTACATCCCTAATATTAACCCCAAAAAATAATGTATCTGCCATAACTTTACTGTATCATAGCTAACAATTATTACATACATCTATTCATAGGGTTGGCTCAGAGATAGATAGAGGACGAAACATTGTATCTGTCCCATTATGGCATCTGTGAGAGCATGGTCAGATGAATTGAGGCCATCACCATTTTGATGTAGTACATTTTCTTCTTCTACTACTACTTTATGGGTCCATACGGCCACCTGCAGCGTGTTATTTGTACAGGTATGAAGCCATGGTTGGCAATTTACTGCCACCTGCAGTTATGGAATGTTTGCTCACGTGTATAATTCATTGGCTGATCCCTCCTGGTGACCTGGATGGAATTATGTGATCCTTCCTTAACCCATAGGAAGTCCCACCCAGTTGACTACTTCAGAATGGTGCAAGTCCTGAATGCTATTGGGTACTAGAGTCCTCTATCCATCTCTATGGGTTGGCTACACTTCCAGGATTACAAGCTAGCTAGGTACCTACCTTGGAGGTTTCTCAGACGATCTGATGAGAATATGAGGAAGATATGTAACTTCTTGTAACTTGTCAATCTGATCTTAAAAGCACATCTCGGCAGAATTTTTTTATTATAACAAATACATTTATATATGTTTTTTAATGTGCAGTTGGGCAATGATTTGGCAGCGGTCGTGCGTCGCTGCTAAATAAATATAGGGGAACACTGAGCCCCATACTCCCCCTCACCCCAAAGATAAAACTAATAAAGGAAATATTAGTGGACATAATGATAACATTAAATTCACAAACATAGTTGGAGATGTACTTTTTCAGGAAAAGGTTTCATTATGGAGATCTACTGTAATACATTTAAGAGAAATCCTCATTCAAATAATGCCGTTTTTGAGCCCTCATTCAAACCCCAATCAAGGACATGTTGCAGGGATGAGTCATCATCTCAATCCAGCTGTCCACGGGGCATACATCTGATTAGCATACCCACGCTCACACACCAGGCGCAAATGTAAATATTGTAATAAAACCCTCCATAATAGCATTGCTCCCGTGTCTTGGAAAGGCTTTGCTTTGTATATTTTTCCCACTTTCAGCAATATTGTATGACTGTGAGCAAGTACGCAAATAACAGTTATTAAAACTGGATTTCAGGTGCAGATTTCTGAGATCCTTCTACAGGCACCCTCCTCTCTATTCTGTGCCTTATGCTCTCTCTCCTGCCATTTTCATCATTAGTATAAATATCATCCTCATTATTGACAACATGAGTAACCATCAAGGCAGATATTCAACTGTACATTTTGATCTCAAGATATCAATAACTGAAGTCAAATTCATGGAACCTGTTGACAAAACAAGCACATTCTGCACACATTAATGTTCTCATTTGTAATGTAAGCAACTAAAACTGGCACAAGGATACGTTTGGGTGTGATATGATAAAAACGGCTATATTCACACATTATGGACCTATGCCACTAATAGTTTGCATGTACAGTACATTGATGTACATGTATCTAAATTAAACTAAAGCCGCAGACTGTGTAAGATGAAAGGGTTAAAGTAGCTCAACATGACAGTCCGGTGGAGCACCCACGAGGGGGTTGTCTGCTCAGCAATGCTGAACCACCTGCTGCTCTATAGACTCAGGCACCCCATTTCACTAATGAAGTCCCAGACTCTCTTTCACACCACGCCCCCATCACCACTATGAAATGGTCTACTCATGAAAGTAATGAGCCAGGGAGGGAGAGAGACTCTGCTGGCCACTGATAACCTCAGACTAAACTTGCAACCTTACGAGACAAGGGCTTAATATCTGGCCGTCAATCAGCCCCGGCGTCCCTAGCTGGAGTGTTTAATTACAAGGATCAATTATTCACCAGCCTCCTCTTTCACTACACTGTGCGCCGAAAAACAATGGATGAGTGAGAAAAAAAAACAGTGGCCGTGGCCCACAGGGGGGCCCAATTTTACCCTTGGGGGACAGTTAACCCCCTGCTCTTGGACATACACAGAGTGTACAGAACATTATGAACACCTGCTCTTTCCATGACATTGACTAACTGACCAGGGGAATCCAGCTGAAAGCTATGATCCCTTATTGATGTCACCTGTTAAAGCCACTTCAAATCGGTGTAGATGAAGGGGAGGAGACAGGTTAAAGAAGGATTTTTAATCCTTGAGACAATTGAGAAATGGATTGGGTGTGTGCGCCATACAGAGGGTGAATGAGCAAGACAAAATATTGAAGTACTTTTGAACGGGGTATGGTAGTAGATGCCAGGCGCACTGGTTTGTGTCAAGAACTGCAACGCTGCTGGATTTTTCACACTCAACAGTTTCCCGTGTGTCAAGAATGGTCCACCACCCAAAGGACATCCTTTGTCTATGGGAAGCATTGGAACGCTTTTGACACCTTGTAGAGTCCATGCCTCAACAAAT
The DNA here is from genome assembly GCF_045679555.1 of Salvelinus alpinus. Classification (NCBI taxonomy): domain Eukaryota; kingdom Metazoa; phylum Chordata; class Actinopteri; order Salmoniformes; family Salmonidae; genus Salvelinus; species Salvelinus alpinus. The sequence continues at coordinate 22,698,999 of NC_092118.1, forward strand.
TGAGGCTGTTCTGAGGGAAAAGGGAAGGTGCTCCTAATATTGAGGTCCTTCTACTTCAAAAAGCACAAGAAAGAGGATTTCGACACCCACCATCTCAGATTGTTCTGAAATTGTTTCTGTTGTTAGAAACTGATAAGATTCTGTATACTGGTTGTTAGGGTGGGATTGGCGTGGGGTGCAGGGGGTCCATGGGTGGCTTTTGACTATTTATTTGGATTCCTCGTGTCTTACTCCCTGTTAGAAAAAAGTTTGGTCCAAATCAGATGTTAGGTATTTATTGAATAGTATATGAATTCTATAAAAACAAAATTGCCAATTTGGGAGCAATTTAATTAGCTTAATTTATCAGAGATCAAATTATATTTCAACAAAATAATGTTGCAGGAATGCTAGTCTTATCTGTTTCTAACTACGGAAACTATTTCAGAACAATCCGAGATGGTAGGTGTCATGTCATGAAATGACCCACTTCCAAAATACACTTTGAAAAACATCCTAGGGAAAAACAGAAAACCATGCCAAGGTTTTCTGTTTTTCCCTAGGATGTTTTTCCAAGTCAGTGGGAGAACATCATGCGAAGAGAATTTTACAGTTTTAAAGCTAGTTTCCTGCAATTTTACATATTTTGCCATAGCATGAAAACACAGCATAAGCCATCTGAGTGACTCAAACATTATAACAAAATCAATGTTGGCCTCATGCCATGACATTTTTTGATTCTCCCTGACTGTCTAGTATTTATATTAGAGGTCGACCGATTAATTGGAATGGCCGATTAATTAGGGCCGATTTCAAGTATTCATAACAATCGGAAATCGGTATTTTTGGACACCGATTTTTGGCCGATTTTTTTTACACCTTTATTTAATCTTTATTTAACTAGGCAAGTCAGTTAAGAACACATTCTTATTTTCAATGACGGCCTAGGAACGGTGGGTTAACTGCCTCATTCAGGGGCAGAACGACAGATTTTTTCCTTGTCAGCTCGGGGGATTCAATCTTGCAACCTTACAGTTAACTAGTCCAACGCTCTAACCACCTGATTACATTGCACTCCACGAGGAGCCTGCCTGTTATGCGAATGCAGTAGAAGCCAAGGTAAGTTGCTAGCTAGCATTAAACTTAGCTTATAAAAAAACAATCAATCAATCATAATCACTAGTTAACTACACATGGTTGATGATATTACTAGTTTATCTAGCGTGTCCTGCGTTGCATATAATCGATGCGGTGCGTATCGTTGCTCCAATGTGTACCTAACCATAAACATCAATGCCTTTCTTAAAATCAATACACAGAAGTATATATTTTTAAACCTGCATATTTAGCTAAAAGAAATCCAGGTTAGCTATACTGTTACACTGGCAATACTAAAGTGCCTATAAGAACATCCAATAGTCAAAGGTTAATGAAATACAAATGGTATAGAGAGAAATAGTCCTATAATTCCTATAATAACTACAACCTAAAACTTCTTACCTGGGAATATTGAAGACTCATGTTAAAAGGAACCACCAGCTTTCATATGTTCTCATGTTCTGAGCAAGGAACTTAAACGTTAGCTTTCTTACATGGCACATATTGCACTTTTACTTTCTTCTCCAACACTTTGTTTTTGCATTATTTAAACCAAATTGAACATGTTTCATTATTTATTTGAGGCTAAATTGATATAATTGATGTATTATATTAAGTTAAAATAAGTGTTCATTCAGTATTGTCGTAATTGTCATTATTACAACAACAAAAAATTTAATTAAAAAAAACATCGGCCTATTGATCGGTATCGGCTTTTTTTGGTCCTCCAATAATCGGTATCGGCGGTGAAAAATCATAATCGGTCGACCTCTAATTTATATAGTGATAGATCATGATCTTATTAAAAAATTAATTTAAAATAAAAATATATGCCTCCCGAGTGGCGCAGCGGTCTAAGGCAATGCATCACTACAGACCCGGGTTCGATCCCAGGCTGTGTCACAACCGGCCGTGACCGTGAGTCCCATAGGGCGGCGCACAATTGGCCCAGTGTTATCCGGGGAAGTGGAGAGTTTGGCCGGGACGGCTTTACTTGGCTCATCGCACTCTAGCGACTCATTGTGGCGGGCCGGGCGCCTGAAGGCTGACTTCGGTCGTCAGTTGAATGGTGTTTCCGCCGACACATTGGTGCAGCTGGCTTGCAGGTTAAGTGGGCGGGTGTTAAGGAGCGCGGTTTGGCGGGTCATATTTCGGAGGACGCATCACTCAACCTTCGCATATTTGAGATTCTTGAAAGTAGCCACCCGTTGCCTTGATGACAGCTTTGCACAGTCTTGGTGTTCTCTCAACCAGCTTCATGAGGTAGTCAACTGGAATGCATTTCAATTAAACAGGTGTGCCTTGTTAAAAGTGAATTTGCGGAATTTCTTTCCTTCTTAATGCATTTGAGCCAATCAGTTGTGTTGTGACAAGGTAGGTGTGGTATACCGAAGATAACCCTATTTGGTAAAAGACCAAGTGCATATTATGGCAAGAACAGCTCAAATAAGCAAAGAGAAACGACAGTCCATCATTACTTGAAGACATGAAGGTCAGTCAATACATAACATTTCAAGAACTTTGAAAGTTTCTTCAAGTGCAGTCTCAAAAACCATCAAGCGCTATGATGAAACTGGCTCTTATGAGGACCGCCACAGGAAAGGAAGATCCAGAGTTACCTCTGCTGCAGAGGATAAGTTAATTAGAGTTACAAGCCTCAGAAATTCCAGCCCAAATAAATTCTTCAGAGTTCAAGTAACAGACACGTCTCAAAATAAACTGTTGAGAGGGGACTGCGTGAATCAGGCCTTCATGGTCGAAATGTTGCAAACAAACCACTACTAAAGGACACCAATAAGAAGTCCAAATGTGAGATTCTTGGTTCCAACCGACGCAAAGTAGGTGAACGAATGATTTCCGCATGTGTGGTTCCCACCGTCAAGCATGGAGAAGGTGGTGTGATGGTGCTTTGCTGGTGACACTGTCAGTGATATATTTAGAATTCAAGGCACACTTAACCAGCATGGTTACCACAGCATTCTGCAGCGATATGCCATCCCATCTTGTTTGCGCTTAGTGGGACTGTCATTTGTTTTTCATCAGGACAATGACCCAACACACCTTCAGGCTGTGTAAGGACTATTTGGCCAAAAAGGAGAGTGATGGAGTGCTGCATCAGATGACCTGGCCTCCACAATCACCTGACATCAACCCAATTGAGATGGTTTGGGATGAGTTGGACCGCAGAGTGAAGGAAAAGCAGCCAACAAGTGCTCAGCATATGAAGGAAAATCCTTCAAGACTGTTGGAAAAGCATTCCAGGTGAAGCTGGTTGAGAGAATGCCAAGAGTGTGCAAAGCAGTCATCAAGGCAAAGGGTGGCTACTTTGAAGAATCTAAAATCTAAAATATATTTTAATTTGTTCAACACTTTTTTGGTTACTACATGATTCCATGTGTTATTTCATAGTTTTGATGTCTTCACGATTATTCTACAATGTAGAAAATAGTACAACTAAAGAAAAACCCTTGAATGAGTAGGTGTGTCCAAACTTTTGACTGGTACTGTAGATATAGCGCCATTATCTTTTCTACGTACTTTATATATGGTTTAGTCGTTTAAGTTTACACTGAAACATGTAAACAAATATGTATGTTTTATCATATTTTTTGGAGTGGAGGCAACGATTTAGCAGCGGTAGCCTTTATGTAAATGGAGCTATTTATGTAAATGCATAGGCAACCACAAACAGTTGCAAAAGTCTCTGGATAATAGCCAGTTCTTCACTTATTTATTTTTTTATTTAACAGATTGAACTATAGAATTAAAAAACTATTTATGCTGAGTAAGTTGAATCTCCGCAGTTCAGCACATACACTTTCCTGTCTCCCTGCTTTTCAGACAGCAGAAAGTATAAAGGTGCTTTGATTTCCTAAAAGTTACTTCATTATTTGGCTAACAAATATAATTGGAACTAAAACACTCTTGTAAAAGGACATTGTACTTGTTATGTATTTAAATTCAGGTAAGGAGAAGGTGTAACGCGGGAGGCCATTTTAATTCCACAAGGGGGAGTGTTGTGAGACTGCAGTGGCCACCTCGTTTTCCCTGCTAAAGCAGTAGTGGATCTTTCCCTGGACACCCAGTTGACGGCTCATTAATCTGCCCTGGCGGAGCTCCCCAATCCTGGCACCAGAGAAAAGGATTCCCCACACCTTGTCCTCACTCTCACCTGCCTGCGCAAACCACTGAGGTGAGGAGGGGACGAGGGCCACAACAACAAGACGGGGGATTCCTGGCAGCATAAAAACAAAGAAATCACTTCCTGCCCGTGGAGCCACCGGGATGTCCTCTGTGAGTGGGCGTGTGAAAGCAGGGGGACACACACACACACACACACACACACACACACACACACACACACACTCACCCACTATCATCTGTGGGCTGGTAATGAGGGATGCTGGAGGAGAAAATCTATTGCAGTGGTTGTGGGTGGACCTGACAAAGACAAAATCCTCAACAATATTGAGTTCCGGGGCTGGGCAACAGGCTTTTAGTCCATACATTTTGAAAAGATGTCTCTTTTCCTTAGAGTGATTGGGGAGGTTGTGAATGGGGGCTGGATAAATGGTTCAACTTGCTGAGAAAAGTTAAAACGTATTATTTATTTTTAAACATTGTATAAATGCTATGTTCTACACTTGCAGAGAACATTTGTGCAAGACAGTTTTCTTCATTGTTTCATTCAAACAATTAGGTTACAACAAAGGGAGTGTCAGGGATGATGCAGGGGGTTTCATCAAGGCTATTAACTTAGCCTGAGTAATAAAGCCTAATTGTATCATCAGCCAGGGTGTACCACAGTGATTTATGATTACTGACTGATGGGCTAGGAACACAGAGATACTCTCTGTATGTTCCTAGCTGACGGGGCAGCCCTAACATTATGTGGTGATGCTGACTGACACTACCTTCTCTAGTGTATTATGATCAGTCATTAAACTAATGACTTGCAAGTATCAAAAGGAGTGACAGAGTAGGGGATACCGTACATCATGTGGACTTTTAAAATATGGCCATCCTATTCATCCATTTAAAAATCTTAGTGGCACTTTGTTAGTGTTAGTCATCTTCTCACACCTTCTTACTTTGATTCAATTGGATTTATTTTAGTCATTTTCATAGCAATAAGCAGCCAGAAATCCTGTTCCTCCATGTAAATAAAATACCCTATCCTTCAGCTCCTCCTGTCTTGAGTAAAGTAATAACCTCCAGGTCAGGAAAAGCCTGATTCTGCCCTGAGAAAGGATATCCTTCTCCAAGCCCCCGACCGCCGTCTCCCACATCACGGTTTATAACCACCTTTAGGCCTCACACTAACCATTATTCAATTAGCCAAATGCTACAATTGCATCAAGATGGTGAAGATAATTAGGTTAAAATGGTTATCCGGCTGGCTAAGCGCATTCACGTTCAAGGTGAATAGAAAAATATTAAATTGTACAAACTGTAATCTTTTAAGAGCTAATTTGGTGGTTAATGAGGCCAATCTAGTTTGGGTAATTTATGGTTGATGGGAAGGGAAGGAAGGCCAGGAGAGCAACACTGTGGCTGCTTGAGATAAAGCAAATTTCTGGAGTATAAAAAGGTTTTACAAGGTCCATCTCTAGACTTATCAACTATCTCTAGACTGATCAGCACAATTAAGACCTAAGCCCACAACCGTATCGTCATTTCTGTAAGTAGTAGAATCACTTGTTATTTTAAGGGCTGTGCATCACTACTAGCCCTGACAGTGTGAGATAAATGTGGGGAAATATCACAGTCCACCTGTGTAGATATCTGTGCTGGACTTCATGCGTGGGAGGCAGCGGGGCGTGAAAGGCTACATTGCCATTTACCCACTTTGGTGTAATTACAGCGTTTGCTCTCAGATACCCATCATCTCCCTAAGTGCTCCATTCATACACACTATGCTTAGCCAGACAAGAGCAACTACGCAGGGTTGATTGCTTTACAATAGCGGATCAAAATATTAATCTGACTCAGTTCAGTGACTTAAGTGAGTATTTGGCTAACATGGAGCGTGGGTTTCCTCCCAGTCATTGACTTGTCAGTGAAACCCCCACTTAAACAAACAGGGTCTGTGATTACACTACCTAGCTGCTCTACAGGACAGCTGATGAAAACAGAGTGCAGACACCTGATTGCCTTACTGGTTCATTAACAGAAATGGTGGGGGGATTTCACATAGAGAATCTCTACCATAAGAATTTCTACTGTAAGACTGCTTAAGTGTTTACATGTGCTGGTAGCTGTTTATTAACATGTATACCTTGACCAAGGCTGCTATTACATATAGCCTAATAGACCACATGAATGAATAAACATTTTATTTATTAAGCGCATGTTTGTGAGACCTAATATTACAGTTTATAAATAGTTGCCATTGTCGTTGCAATGTTTCAGCGAGCAGTCTGAACATGACGCATTTGAATTCTCCATCAAAGAGAAATTACAGTAAGAGCTGGATTCAATCAAACATGCCAAAGTAGGCTTAGTGTTTATGTAGTTTCTATTTACACAACTAGCCTTCTTCCTGCACACACAAGTGTCTCAGTCTGAAAGTTGAAGAAGGTAAGATGGATGTGCAGTACCCAAAACATTCTGCTAATGTATTTGAGTATGGGGGAGGGGACTGAGTATTCCAATGTGTATATACTGGAAGGCTGGTTTGACAATGTTGCTACGAGTGTAATTACAGCATCATACACAAGTAAGCACAACTTAAAGGGGCAATCTGTGACTACTACATCCCACATGGCCTTTTAAATGAATGATGTATACCCACTGATTCTTGAAGAATACCTTATAAATTCCTCAAGAGCTTAGTTCAACTGTCGTACCCCATCAGAACCCAAAATATTGGCTAAACTAAAATAATGTAATTATAAAACACTATGGCCTCAAAACATGGTTAAAACTCAAAATGTTGCATCATGGATAGTCAGTTCATACATAGCTCTGTCTATGAATTTGAAAGTGGTTACATTTCTCAAGCCCCATCCCTCAGCATTTTACCAAAACAGTGGCAGGGTGTCCTTTATTATTGTTTAAACAGCAGATTGCTGCTTTAATGTAAAGTATTACAGCTTTTAATTACTGTGCTACGTTGCCGGTCTTCCAGCTTTTAATATGTTTTATTTCAGCATTTGGGGTTGAAGCACAAACTGTATAAAGCAATACCGTAATATATATGCAAGTAGGCTACACCCTAGATAGAGCCTGTCAATGTGCAGTGACTAGAATTACATAAAAAATCCATGTAACACTTGTTTTTAATGGCAAGCTCTTGGCAAGCTTTATTGGGACAGTTGGCCAATGGGCGGACATTTAAGGAGTTACAGTAAGAGGCGCTAAAGTTCAGGCAGGAGTGTTGCAGACAGCACTCTATGTCCTGCCAACAGCCTTAAGGTGGCACAATGCCTGACTAAGATGTTGACCCATGGCCCCCACCTGCCCTGTCCGTGCAGTATCTCTCGGCCACCCAGGGGGCCCATAAAGTCTCCCTCGGCACTGCCCACCAGAAACAGAAGGCCTTTGACTCATGTCCATCTGTCCTGGTAGTATGTAAGGGAAAGCCAAGGTAGTGGGATCCTGGTGACTTAATGTGCCCTCTCAATAGAAGTAACCCATCTTATGAACTGAGAAGCGAAGTTAGGCCACAACCAATCTTTCAAAGAAAGCAGATTTACATATGATTCTTCATTGGGGTAAAACAGGCAAAATGCACAACAAACCTTACCTGCTGTTCCATAGAATATTTAACCATCAAGGGCTCACTAAGAAAAGGTGGGTTGACACATACTTACAGCGTGTTAGAGAAGAAAGACCTACCTGGCCAGGTTGAATATCTAAACATCGGAGCACTTCTTTAAGCATGACAGGTGTGTGCAGTGTCTGTTCAGCCAAGATGGTGGAGTCATCTTTACGTCTGTCCTGGTGACCTGGCTCCATGGGAGCAAAGCCAGAGTAGGACAACCTACTCCCCTTCCATGGCTGGCTGACTCTACAAGCAGCATCAAGAGCCACTCTCCATGATGATCTCAAGGTGGGACAAGCAGACACATGCTGGCATGCCATGGTCTGAAGAGAATTGGAAGGGGACAGACATATGATGAAAGTGACATGACAAACACACAGCAACTTTGTAAGATAATATTCTAGCTAGTGGCTAATGCAATAAATGCCACTAATTGTGGATGGCATAAAGAATGCTATTGGAGAGCTACAATATGTAGCTAACATTTCTAGCTAAGCTAGCTAGGTATCAGAAAATATAAAGCATTGATCCGTTATTTCTATCTAGTTATCCAACTACAGTAAATAGCTAGCTACTTAGCCAACTACACAGTAAGCCAAATCAAAGTGGGCTCCAGGGCACCTTTTTACAGTAGAGTACAGTACTCAGTAGAAGAAACCACGTTGAAGAGTTAACAAATTCCAAAGTGGAGTACTGAGAAACAATGATGTGTGTAGCTAACTTGGTAGCTACTAGCGTTAGACAGCTAATAGCTAGCTATTCTCAGGTGCATCTTCATAAAAAACTCTCGGAGAAAAGTGTTCGGATATGTGAGTTCCGTTCAGCTGTAGTAGCTAGGGTTACAACACCTTGAATAGCTTGCAACTGGACGATGCAAATCGTACTTAGGACATTGGTCTTGACGCAATATTATACTTACTTTGTTATGTTAGCTATGTGTCATAATTGTTTCAATTACATTATAAAAAATGCTAGAAAATAGCTGGCATATGAAAATAGTTTTTAAACCACTTCCTCCACCAGCACTGCAATCAAATGACTGCAACACCAAGCTCATCGACGTCACTCAAAGTGCATAGCCAATCAGCTGTTGCGAAGGAAGAGGGGGCTTGTTTTTGAAAAGACGCGCTGGTCTTGGGAGAAAAAGTAGCGGTGGCTGTAACGTTACTTGCTAGCAAGCCACAATTGCAAATGTGAAACAATTATAGTCAAAGGTAAGCTGTGGGTGTATTATCCTTCGCTCCAGAGCAAAAGTAATGTTTACGATGTATTTTACAACTCGCAGCACTTACTGTTTTCGCTCGGAGGTGAGCTTATATGGCTCTTTGTTGACTGCTAATGTTAGCTAGCCACAACAAGGCACTACGGGCGACGAATACACGAGACATTCAAGTCTCCCTGTTCTTTATGTAACAACATATTTGTATATGTTCACTGCTTAAAATGTAAGGTTGTCGAATGTAAGTAGCTAGCTATGTTATTACATCTGGCCACGCCCAATTCCACAAAGCCTGGCCTCTGCGCCACTCCATTGGAGTATATCAGAAACATCTTTCACCTTGGAGTTTAGTCAGCTAAAGCATCTTCCTTGTGATCTCTCAACTAGATCAATACACAACAAGAAGAGTCATGGACGTGTGCAGCCATGTCAAAGTGGTTGTTCGTGTGCGGCCAACTAACGACAATGAGAAGTCCGAGAACTTCAGGAATGTAGTCCAAGTTGTGGACAACCACATGCTAATATTTGACCCCAAGGAACAGCAAATTACATCTTTCGGGGGACCAAGAGTTCGAAACAGAGATGTCAACAAGAGAGCTAATAAGGACCTGAAATTTGTCTTTGATCATGTTTTTGGGGAGGATTCTTCTCAGGTGGATATCTTTGAGAACACCACTAAAAGGATACTTGATGGAGTGTTGAATGGCTTTAACTGTACAGGTAATAAAATAGGCCTAAGCCTGCTAATCTTTACAGGACTATACTGTCTGATTAGTAGGCCTATGGCTATATGCACATTGAGACAGACTTTGTGAAAACAGCTTATTGATTGCAAATAGCTTAATTTAAATGAATGTCATAGTACAGAGGCCCATTTTAGAAATAGTAATTAGTATGCTACAGTAGCCTACATCTTTGTACCCCATTTAGCAGTTAAATTCCAATACATTTGGTGTCACATTTAAACCTACCAAATCAGATTTTTTTTTATTTGAAGTGGAAGTTTTGATCATGTTTAATTACTAATCCTTCTCTGAAACGTTGCAGTCTTTGCTTATGGCGCGACAGGAGCAGGCAAGACACACACCATGTTGGGCTCAAGCAATGACCCGGGTGTGATGTATCGCACCATGACGGAGCTCTTCAACCGTATGGATCAAGTCAAGGAAGAGAAAATATTTGATGTAGCATTTTCTTATCTTGAGGTGACTCTTTGGTTTTGTCTGTCTGATTTTTCAATTAATAGATTTACTCAGAAATCAAGGAAAAATCTTCCTCCATCATACCTGGGAATTAAAGAAACACCTTTTATTAATGAACAATCAGAATTTTAATTGTCAATAGAAATCAGTCAAGTTTTTGTCATAACTGGTTTGCAGGTCTATAATGAGCAGATCCGGGACCTCTTGGCTAATGTGGGACCTCTTGCAGTGAGGGAGGACCCCTCGAAAGGAGTGGTAATCCAAGGCCTTACTCTGCACCAGGTTAGTGAGCAACAGGTTATTTGTTGTCTCTGTCAGGTGTGTTGTTAAAAAAAAAAAAGTACATCTCTTTTTGATTGATGTGTTCTGATTTTATTTGTTTAAAAGTATTAATGTGACCTCTTTTGTAGCCTAAGTCTGCTGAGCACATCCTTGAAGCTTTGGATTATGGCAATCGGAATAGAACGCAGCACCCCACTGACATGAATGCGACCTCGTCACGGTCCCATGCTGTATTTCAGGTAGGCTATTTCAATGGAGTGGCGTCATCTACCTTTCCTCCTTTACCAGACGGCAAGCAGGTTTACCCACTGCAGTCACTGGACAGGTGAAGATGAAATTGTTGGTGTTCTTGTAACCCACTAGATTTACTTGAAGCAACAGGACAGGACGGCCAGCCTTAATCCAAATGTCCGTGTGGCCAAAATGAGCCTGATTGACCTCGCTGGCTCAGAGCGAGCAAGTGCCACTAACGCAAAGGGAGCACGTCAACGGGAAGGCGCTAACATCAACCGTTCACTCCTTGCCCTGGGAAATGTCATCAACGCTCTGGCTGACCCTAAGGTATGTGTAAAGCATCTTGATACATGTTTCTGATTGAATAGGACCTTAAATTATTCAAAGGAAATGTTTCTGCTCACAGAATTCAATATAATTCAAAATGCTGGTTGATCTTTTGACAATAACACCCAGAGGCATTTCTCTGTGACTCGTAAACAATGTTGAGCATACACAAACTTATGTCTAGATTTAACGCTATGACAGGTGTGTCAAACTAATTTTGCCCTGGGACCTGCATTCGGTCTTCAAAGTCCAGAGGGATGCACTGAAACTTATATTTCCTTGCCATCAAAATTTGCTAAAAATAGTGCTCTATCTATCATTTTTGGAATTTTCAATGCTCCCGGACTGTCTGGCTTTCATTTTTTTTTTATATATATTTCATTCCAGTTGCATACATTAACCTGTCACTGAGTCATCTCGGGTTACCACTATCCCTGGGGATTCCACAAGCAGGCCACTTGCATTTAGGAAATGCTGCACAAACATGCCACCGCTTTACCGAAATTATTTTTTAAATTTTGTTTATTTTTATAGCACCGTTGTTCGCTTTAGGGAATGATACCTTGATGTCCCAGCTAGGACTGGTTCCATGGCCATGAATTGCAGTTGCACATTTAGCCTTTGTGGTTTTCTCCATTGGCCTATTTCCTCTCTCTCAGGCTGTTTCTCTGTACATTGTAAATCCTGCTCTGGCGAAAGAGTCGCTCTGCTTAATTGGGACAACCTCCTTTTAGCTGCAAACTTTGAGCTCCCATAGGATCAGCTGGAAATATAAGGGTTTCCTGATTCCAGATGTAGGTTTTGGCCAGGGAGAACAGCTGGGCAGCCCCCAGCCCATTGCAGATCACTTTTCCTCGGCAAGTTCCTGGTAATTCCTGCCATTTGAATCTCCATGTGACTGTGACTCACCTAAACAGATGTAATGTACTCAAGACGCATCTGTGCCATTAGTGAAGCCAGGCTGAATTCAGACCTAGCACATTCACACCAGCAGAAGATAATGTGCTTGGGTGTTTTCATATTCTATAGAAATGAAAGGTATCTGTCTGCCAGAAACCTGTTTATGGAAACAAATAGTTACCGTCTGCCAATAAGAATGTGTATATACAAAACATTAAGAATACCGTCCTAATATTGAGTTGCCCCCCCCTTTTGCCCTCAGAACAGCCTCAATTTGTCAGGGCATGGACTCTACAAGGTGTCGAAAGCGGTCCACAGGGATGCTGGCCCATGTTGACTCCAATGCTTCCCACAGTTGCTGTATTTTCTTTGGGTGGTGGACCATTCTTGAAACACACTGGAAACTGTTGAGCATGTAAAACCCAGCTGTGTTGCAGTTCTTGACACAAACTGGTGTGCCTGGCACCTACTACCATACCTCGTTCAAAGGCACCTAAATATTTTGCCTTGCCCAGTCACCCTTTTGAATGGCACACATACACAATCCATCTCTCAATTGTCTCAAAGCTTTAAAATAATTATTTAACCTGTCTCCTCACCTTCATCTACTCTGATTGAAGTAGATTTAACAAGTGACATCAATAAGGGATCATAGTTTTCACCTAGATTCACCTGGCCAGTCTATGTCATGGAAAGAGCAGGTGTTGTTAATGTTTTGTACATTCAGTGTATTTGACTATTCTAAAACACCCCCCTATACAGCCTTATTTGTGTGTTCCATTGTCACTGGGCATTTACTGTATGCTTTGAGTCCCTAAGGGTCATAGGACTGTGGTCAATTCCATTTTAACGCAAGCAAGTTGGAATTAATTGATATAAATAAAAAAGCATTAATGTCCAGTGAGGTTTTTCAGACCTTTCCCCACCTCAAACCTGAATGTGTAGGCCTAACCTTTTCCTGTTTTGCACTTTTACTCTTTCTCAGGCTGTTGTTTTTGCTTTCTTTATTTTAGCAGAGTAAGAAAGCCCACATACCATACAGGGACAGCAAGCTAACACGACTCCTTAAAGATTCTCTTGGTGGGAACTGCAGGACGGTCATGATCGCCAACATTAGCCCCACCTCCAAATCTTATGACGACACCCACAACACACTGAAATACGCCAACAGGGCCAAAGAGATCAAATCATCGGTCAGTAAACTACTCACCCATCCCAACAATGTTATAGGATTTACTTAGGCCTCTTTGGCTGTGCTCTCCTTAGTGTACCTTCATTTGTAATAAACTCTGTTTTTAAAAGCCAAACATGATTTCAGAGGTGGTTTTGATAGTGAAACTTGTACTACATGGCATTTCTTACAATATTTCTGTTTGTAATGCCTCTCTTTCTCCCTCCATACATTATTACATGCATCTACCTGTCCTTTAGCTCAAGAGGAATGTTGTCAGCTTGGACAGTCACATCGGCCAGTATGCAGTGATATGTGAGAGGCAGCGAGAAGAGGTAATATAAGACGAAGCACCCATCTCTACTACACAGACTGGAGGCCTTTATGGTCAGAAAAGGTGTGGACATACATTTCACAATTTATCAATGGTTTATGCCATTTCAGATCGTTCAATTGAAGCAGAAGTTGAAAGAATATGAGGAGAGGAAGATGGGCCCTCTTGTTCCTGGAGGCTCTAATACCATCTCCAGTCAGATCCAAACAGAGATTCACAAGTAAGCACTTATTTCTTGTGCCAATGTGCATGCAACAACCAAAAGGCAAAACTTGTATTTATATAGTAATACAAGTTCTGTTATGCATAATATGCACCACACTTGAGTGTTGTCCTTTAAACTTGTACACTTTAATTGAAATCCATAGATAATTTATAATGTTGAGGGGAAAAGTACAAAGCCCAAGGACCTGGTGGGTGGAGAGTTGGCTCTGCATTTTTGATAGGGGCAGCTGTGAGCCACGTAACAAATGTAAATAAAACTACACAATATATCGATATTAGCTATATTTAAAAAAAAAAATGTCCTTCCTTCAGTCCCCTCTAAGGGCTGCAGTGGCATCTTTTTAAAAAGGGAGAGAGGGAAGGGGGGGTGGAAAGCTGAATGAGTCTCATTCCCACGCATTTCATTCACCGGCATCAGAATTCACAACTTGCACAATGTGAGGCTCTGAAGAGAGGCAGCATGCTTCTCACACAATAAAAAATTCATCAGTCTGGCAAGGCCACGGCGGCTCCAACGTCATAGGGGTTACATTGGAGAGTGCAGTCACATCTCAGCGGCTGTTCTCCACTGTCTATTTATTTATTTACCTGCATACCCCTCTTCCTTTACTAGAATGAGACATTGTTGCAAGGCCTCTGCCTTATGGGTAAAAGCTGCTGGGGGTGATCCAGGGCAGCTGCCTGATTTGAACACTGTTCAACCTGTTGAGTCGTACAATAACATGACATAGGATTTTTACTTGAGGAAGGGCAAACACTGAAACGTTTTTTTATTTTTATAAACATTTGCCCTCCATTATTAAGCAAAGACTCCATTTAATGATAACTGTCTGGTTGCTCCTTTTTTCTGGATAGGGTGTCAGAGTCCCTACAGAGCATTTTCTCCAGCCGTACTCAGATCAGGAGGGAGCACCTTGTTCTGGAGCGTCAGCTCAAGGAGAACGAGTTACGTCAGCGCCACAGCGAGGAGTGCAACCAGCAGGCCCAGCTCTTCGGTGCCAAAGACAAGACTGAGAAGGTCTGTTAAAGGCCCTGCTTATCACCATGACGTTTTAGCCAGAAAATGGTCCCAGAAGGAGCATGTCTTTTATGATTTACCAGTGATAGATGGATGTTTTAAAGTGCATACACTCCTTTGTCGTACCCCAATCTGACAGGCTCTGTTGTTGAATAGGCCACCTGCAAGCACGAGCGCAAGCTGGCTTCCCTGCTCACACAGCAGCAGCACATCCGCAAGAGGCTGGAGGAGGCTGAGTTGCGCTTCCTTGAGAACAATGGCTGGCTGCACCGTGTGGAGAATGACATGAAGCTACTGGGACAGGACTCCCAGCCACCAGTGGTGAGGCAACTGCTGGAGGGGTCAGGAGATATGGTATCTCTTGACCCAGGGGTGGTGTTAGTGGTGTGGTATATGGGTTATTTTGTTCATGTACTGGTAGAGGAAGATAGTTCTTCCAGGATTCTGTGATCTTATTTTTTTTGTTGCTAAATCAACAATTCCCTGCATATTATGTGAGGGCTTGCAAATTTGACCAATCACTGCACTATTTCTGCATAAAACAGTAAAAATGTTGCAATATTATCACAAAGCTGACCCATCACCGCAGTACAAAAAGAGGGCTCGCTGTTCAAATCAAATTTTATTTGTCATATGCGCCGAATACAACAGGTGTAGTCCTTACTGTGAAGTGCTTACTTACAAGCCCTTAACCAACAATGCGGTTCAAGAAAGAGTTCTTGAATAAAGTTTTTTTTAATTAAATAAAAAAGTAACACAGCGCCTTCGGTCGGATGCCATGCAGCTCTCGATGGTGCAGCTGTAGAACTTTTTGAGGATCTGGGGACCCATGCCAACTCTTTCAGTCTCCTGAGGGGGAAAAGGCATTGTCGTGCCCTCTTTATGGGCGTGTTTGGACCATTTCTTGGTGTGTTTGGACCATGATAGTTTGTTGGGTATGTGGACACCAAGGAACTTGAAACTCTTGACCAGATCCACTATAGCCCCGTCGATGTGAATGGGGGCCTGTTCGCCCCTCCTTTTCCTGTAGTCCACGATCAGCTACTTTGTCTTGCTCACGTTGAGGGAGAGGTGATTGTCCTGGCACCACACTGCCATGTCTCTGACCTCCCTATAGACTGGCCATCGTTGTCGTGATCTACCACTGTTGTGTCGTCGGAAAACTTAATGATGGTGTTGGAGTCATGCTTGGCCACGCAGTCGGAGGTGAACAGCTAGTACAGGAGGGGACTAAGCACGCACCCCTGAGGGGCCTCCGTGTTGAGGATCAGCTTGGCAGATGTGTTGTTGCCTACCCTTACCACCTGGGGGCGGCCCATCAGGAAGTCCAGGATCCAGTTGCAGAGGGAGGTGTTTAGTCCCAGGGTCTTTTGGGTGAATTTTGGCCCATTCCTCCTGACAAAGCTGGTCTAACTGAGTCAGGTGTGTAGGCCTCCTTGCTCGCACATGCTTTTTCAGTTCTGCCCAGAAATGTTCTATAGGATTGAGGTCAGGGCTTTGTGATGGCCACTCCAATACCTTGACTTTGTTGTCCTTAAGCTATTTTGCCACAACTTTGGAAGTATGCTTGGGGTCATTGTCCATTTGGAAGACCCATTTACGACCAAGCTTTAACTTCCTGACTGATGTTTTGAGATGTTGCTTCAATGTATCCACATAATTTTCCTACCTCATGATGCCATCTATTTTGTGAAGTGCACCAGTCCCTCCTGCAGCAAAGCACCCCCACAACATGATGCTGCCACCCCCGTGCTTCACAGTTGGGATGGTGTTCTTCGGCTTGCAAGCGTCACCTTTTTCCTCCAAACATAATGATGGTCATTATTATTTGTTTCATCAGACCAGAGGACATTTCTCCAAAAAGTATGATCTTTGTCCCCATGTGCAGTTGCAAACCGTAGTCTGGCTTTTTTATGGCAGTTTTGGAGCAGTGCTCCTTGCTGAGCAGCCTTTCAGGTTATGTCGATATAGGACTCTTTTTACTGTGGATATAGATACTTTTGTACCTGTTTCCTCCAGCATCTTCACAAGGTCCTTTGCTGTTCTGGGATTGATTTGCACTTTTCGCACCAAAGTATGTTCATCTCTAGGAGACAGAACGCGTCTCCTTCCTGAGTGGTATGATGGCTGCGTGGTCCCATGGTGTTTATACTTGCGTACTATTGTTTGTACAGATGAACGTGGTACCTTCAGGCGTTTGGAAATTCCTCCCAAGGATGAACCAGACTTGTGGAGGTTTACAATTTCTTTTCTGGGGTCTTGGCTGATTTCTTTTGATTTTCCCATGATGTCAAGCAAAGAGGCACTGAGTTTGAAAGTAGGCCTTGAAATACATCCACAGGTACCCCTCCAATTGACTCAAATGATGTCAAATAGCCCATCAGAAGCTTCTAAAGCCATGACATCATTTTCTGAAGTTTTCCAAGCTGTTTAAAGGCACAGTCAACTTAGTGTATGTAAACTTCTGACCCACTGGAATTGTGATACAGTGAAATAATCTGTCTGTAAACAATTGTTGGAAAAATGACTTGTGTCATGCACAAAGTAGATGTCCTAACCGACTTGCCAAAACTATAGTTTGTTAACAAGAAATTTGTGGAGTGGTTGAAAAACGAGTTTTAATGACTCTAACCTAAGTGTATGTAAACTTCCCACTTCAGCTGTAGGTGTTCCTTTTGAGTCAGCAAAGAATTTCAATTTTTAACAATCATTGCACATTTACAGCATAATATGGTTCAATCAAGCCACACGTTAACACACATTTCTTTCCTCGTCAGTGCATTGTTGCCCGCGAATATCACACAAAATCCTCACAAAATCCAAGAGGGACTGTGAAGATTTATTGACAATGCTGCTTAATTGTAAGCTACCTAAAGCCTTCTTTTTGGTTGCTGACTCGCTGGATAAGATCCATATAATAAACTAATGGCTAATTATACGTAGAAATGGTTCTACTTATAGTTAAGGTGAACTATCCCTTTTAAATATGTCATTTTTCATCTCCCAGAGAGAATTATAGAAGGGATGGGAACGCCTCACAGGAAGTTAACTCTATGCTATAAATATACATTTATATATTTTTTTACTTTTAGTTTGTTTGTTTATGCAAATTGGTCCCAACTTGTTGTGACAGTTTCTTCCATCTGTTCTCCAGGTAATTAGAACTGTGCTTATTTTATTGCTCTTGTTCACTGGTGGATGACTGAGGTGAATGGATCAATGATCTTTACGCATCCCTCACACAGCCAGTTACCTAAAACCATGTAGATGTTTTTTTCCTCTTTCTCATCCCTCTTCTAGGAAGTGGCACAGAACAATGATTCATCCGCTTGTCAAATGTTCTCTCTGCTGTCGTTTCGTATACTCTTTTACGTCAGAGTTGGATGACAGCTAATTTTTTTTTACCCAGAAGACAGGTTCTCAGAGATGAAGCATGGCACAAAATAAACCCCTCAAGACTCATTGTCTTGTGCGTCACTGATGACTCCCTGCCAGCTTGTTCTCTAGCTGTGGTCAGGGTTATTCAATATGTTCCCTCGTGGTCATTTCACCAGCTCTTCCACTTTCCCCCTCAGGTACTCCAGAAGGACCTTCGCTGCCACAGGCTCCAGCTACAGGTAGAGGACCTCAAGCAGCACATTGAGCAAATGACCCACCTCATCGGCATCCAGGACCAGGAGAACAAACAGACTAAAAAGTAGGTCATTTTTCTTTTTCAGTATTGAACGCGTAATGTTGTCGCCATACCAAAATTTGGACTTCTATACCGATATTCATTGTTGTATTTGATACTCTTTACCCCAGTGATACCACAGTGGAAAAATACCTCACTTACTGTGTTAAACATGTGGCCAAGCCAACGTTCCAGCTGGAAGCTAATGGGTGTGCAGGCTTTTGTTCCTGTTGAGCAGCTGATTGCTGGAGTCTGGTATGCTACAGCAGGGCTGGAACAAAAGCCTGGCATTGCGTATCAGAGTTGAATCATCCACCTGTATCCACTGAAGACAGAGAGTGGAAATGCAGTGATATTACCATAAGATGGCCTTATGTCTTAAAGGGGTTTGTCAGACTTTTCAGACCTGTCAAGTAGACTTAAGTCAATCTGAGCCAATACTCCACAACATCTGTTGTACAGATATTGCTACATGTTTTAGAAGGAATCTTCAGGCCTCAATCCTACATGAATGGGTAAATATGGTCAGGTAGATACAGACATATTAAGATGGGAATGATATGAAATAATATTTATGAAAAATGGAGTATCAGTCATGTGACTCACACTGTACTATGTGAGTATGAATGACTGTGTGCCATCCATACCTGTCATACATTACCTCCAGAGAATGTACAGTGTCGTTATCGCTTACTTATATGAATTAGTGAATAGAGATTATTAGTCTTATGAATTATACTATACTAGGTGTTGCATACATATGCAACAAAATTCACTTTGGCAACTTTATACTATAAATTGTGATACTGACTCAACAGAACATCTTTTAAACCTGAGTTTCATGCTTTCTTCTGTTCAGAATGGTGCACATGCTGCTGCCTGCCTACAGCAGACAGTACTGGACGCTGAGGGGATCGGGCCTGGTCACAGCTACCGACGAGGCTGAGAACCAGGACCTGGAGCACCTGGTCCTCAGGGAGAGGGGTGTGGTGTGGGCCGATCAGGAGAAGGCAGGGGAGCAGAAGGACGAGGAGACCCAGGCTGAGGGTTCCAGGCTTAGGCCAGAGCTCGCACCCATCCTGTCATTTTCACACCTCATCTGTCCCCATCAAAACAGTCCCTGCAGTAGTAAGTCATGACCTTATGTTGTCTTAAAAAAACGCAGACTTAGCTTCAACTCCCCGTGACAACGATGACATGTAATTTCCCCCTGAGGGGTATACTACAAAGCTATTGATTTTCTGCTTAATTAAGAAAGCTGAAGTTCAATATTTGTTTTTGGTTGTTGATTTAATTAGACCATGCCCATTCTTTCTAGAAAATCAAAATATATTTTGGCAAGTTAGCTGGCATTGATCTTGCTTTGTAGTATAACATACAGCAATATCTGGTGGCCCTGGGCTATTGGGCTCTATTTACTGTTGATCATGGGAGCCTACACACACTGGAGCCACCATTCTCCAGGTCCTGTATAACCCAGCACCAGTGCGCCATCAGGCCTCCTTTCATGACATTCAGCCCCTAGGAGACAATGGAGCGTGAACCAAAGCTGGCCAGCAATACTTAATTACCATGTTGCTGTCCATCATATGTCAGCAGGTGCACCCCGCACCTGTCCCCCTGCACCCGTCACATGCTTGTTTCCCTGTGTCTTTTATTTAGTATTTTTGGCCCTGTCCACTTGTGCTTGTAGTTGAGTGATATCCTGTAATTTGACCCTCCTTTCACAAGCCATGAGCACAAATGTATGATACCAGATCTCAATAGGTCCCGTCTGTTTGTTCTATTCCCCCCGTTTTCACCTTGCAATGACTATCCTGAAGACTACTGTTATTATATATTTAAAGCTTAATTTAGTTAAAGGCCCAGTGCAATCAAAACTTGATTTCTGTCATTTTATATATATATATATATACACTCTATGAAATTGTAAAAAATTATGATGCTGTCCATTTTAGTTTAAGAAAAGACCGCCTAAAATGTCTGCCTGTTTTGGTTGGATGGCATTTTGGCCTGCCTGGTGACATCACCAAGTGGTAAATTAGTTAATAAGAAAGAGTTCCAAATCTCTTTGCCAATAACAGCTAGTTTTCCCTTCCCCATTCAGACCACTCCCAGTCCTAGAAAACATCTTGCTTGAGAAATTGCGCTTTGCTAAGAAGCAATATTTGTTTATTTTTGACAATTTTTAATTGAAAACAATCACAGTAAGGAACTTAATTTCTGGGTAACAATTATTTCATATTTTGATTAAAAATGGCTGCATTGAACATTTAACCCCTTACACTTGTGGGAATTGGATAGGGATAGAGCTAAATTGAAATGTTTCTTACAGAAAAAATATGAAAATGCATAACCATGGTAGAAATTAGAAGGGAACAGTTTGGAGATTATGGGGAAATTATTAGACTAAAGGTGAGGCCAACCGTTCAGCTGACACAAGATTGAATCCAAACATTACACTGTTGATTTTATGTGCATTTTTAAATTTACAGTAATTTTCGCTGCATTTGTTTTTTTGTTTTTTACAATCTGGGTCAGGTGGGTGAAATTTGAGCGCTTGTTCTATTGCCAACATGACTATCAAAATGATAAAATAGGATCTTAGTGTTAGGCTTTCACAAAGCAATTCAGAGAAACAGATTGTTATTTTGGTGCGTACGGACTGGATTCATGAGTAAATCCAAATGCATAGTTTGCGGCAAATTTTCTTCACAATACAACAAACAGTCTCATTCTGTTCAGGACAACCCAGGGTATAACGCCATGTTATCTTGTAACTGTACATCAAACATAGTAATCGTAAATGTTGACAATGTATATTACATGAGTTTTATGATATGGAAATGTGAAGTGCACATTGGGACTCATGGGTGTTAGGCTTGCTTGTATGACATCAAAGCAGTATTTATTATAATCCTTAGCATCTCATCTTTCAAAATACATAGTCCTTGTAATTTACAGCATTTCCCTCACTCAGAAAAAAACATTTTCTAAAGTTGCCCAATTAGCAGGAGGGATTGGGGCAACTTCTTGTCATGAGCAGTGCTCAAGTTCAGAACGGCTGTCAGTCAAAACCCATACAGAGCTGTGAAGTGCAGAGCCTGAGTTCTGACGTCATGTATAGCATGTTACTGTACTGTTCCAATTTTTAAGAGCTTATCAATGTCCAAAGCTGACATTTTCAACCCATATACGTATACAAGTGTAAAGGGTTACCCATTTTTTAACCAGACAAGTGTACAATAGCAGACGTTGCTACACAGCTCGTGATGATTATTCACATTTACCACAGCCAAATGCTGAGGCACGATTGTGTCTGTTCTATTGATAACTGTGCAGGCTGAGCTGTGATGCTAGTCATGCTGTGTGTTGTGCTGATAACTGGGGGGGTGGCATGGTATTCATGAAGGAGGCTGTGTTGTTGAACATACTGTTGTCTGTCACTCAGGTGCTGAGAAACATAAGAGGAGAGTCTCGCTGCGCCTTCAACCCAATCCATCATCGAAAGGTAAACCTGTTTTTACTCTCCCTCAGGCCTGCTAACCTGGTCATTAATCTAACAGCTTGCCACATGGAATCCTTCATAGTGACAGTCAGAGGGGATCAAATATGTCCATCAAAGTCATCACTCCTGTGGTAAAAGCTCTGTTTCAGCTGTTAATTGTTCATCAGCAATTTCAGTTGTGATAACTGGTTTCAGGATTCACTAGTATAAACTTGGGATGTTAACAGAGAAGGCTTTTTTCAGAAGACCACAAGGACTGAAATGGTTAAAATAATGAACTGACAATATTAAACATCCCCTCTGTAGTGCTCAAACTGAAGTGAGAAATTAGTAATATTGATCTGTGGATTAACAGTGTTTTTTGTTTTATTCCCACTGATCACTGGTGTTTAGTGTAACAACTTAATTTCCCTTCTGCCATCCTCGAGATGATGGGATATCAATTGGCACTTCAACTGATTCTTAAACGAGGAAAAATAAAATAGGCAAACTGTTACAGAAACTACAAAAAGTATTCCGACATGAAGTAGAATTTGATTTCCAGTTGTGCAGCACTGCGGACTTTCTGGTCTGGAACTAAAGATATTTTGTGAAAATGAAATGACACTTGAGACCCCTTTAAAGAAAGAAAAGGACTGGGAAACCTTTAGGGAAGTACAATAAGGAAGTATGTGAAATATGGCCGTCCAAATTGTCTGTAATGATATTTTCTGCTGAACAGATGGTCTACATTTGATTGAAACACATTGTGGGAAACGTCAGCTACATTTTTAAAGAAAACAACACCGGACGACCACAGCGCAACAGGAAATGGCTTTAAAAACACTTTTTACTAGGGCTGGCACAATTACTGTTTAACCGTCATGAAAATATAATAACCCTCATAACAGTTAACTTTTTTTTTGTGGAACGGCTGACTGAAGACGGGACGGCCAGGAATTTGTATGGTTGAGTCTGTTTCTACGGTAACATGGACTGTTAACAATGTGATAACTTTACTCCTTGCTGAAATAAGCAAGGTGTTGTAGCAAACAGGCAGCAGCACATGCGGTCAGGAACAGAGCAGAGGAGATGTGTGTTTTTTATTTTGCTATTCGAGCAGTAATAACGGTGACCACGGTCATTTGGCTGACCAATAACCTTCATCCAAAATTCCATGACCGTCACAGCCCTATTTTTTTGCATGTCTTATCTACTTCAGAATGGCTTTTTGTGATCGTCCATTACATGAATGGCCTTAAGGGTTTATCATAGTCCAAAACCAGTACACATTCGCACTGCAGTGTTAGAATATTGGACCGTTGGCTTTCATACTTTTCTCATTATGAGCGCACCTCAAGCAGTTTCTCCAACTGTCAACACTTTCAAATGAGTAGAGGACGCGTACCAGACCAGAAAGTTGGTTGGGAATTGTGGGGCGGTGCGCGTTCGGGCTTTGTGTCCCCCGCAGATGGTGATCTCAGAGCCAGGTAGCTATGGCACAATGGGACACTGGACTATCGTGTCTGTGGACTATGATTTACGCTTTAGATATGAAATAAGATCTTGTCCAAGTCATGTTACCTGTTTAGTGTGAAATCCTTGATTTATTCTGTGTTTGTGTAACTAGCATCAGAGCTTGATAACGATTGAGTATGGAGATCCTCCCTCTTCCAACCTTTTCATTACCGCACCATCTCGAAGTGGATACGAGTGCAGGTCACCACACATGACCCTCTCAATAGGGTTCTGCACCCCGCCAGTCCAATGCCTTGTACCCATCCCCTTATCTCCCTTCAGCACAGGATGGCCCACACAATTTCAATCACTCTTCTCTCTCTCCAACCTCGTTCTGTGCCAGTCTTACTTTTTCCTGCTCGATCACACTCTCCCTCCTTGCCCCCCTCCCCCTTTCCTCCATATCTTGTACTCAGTCAATCCAGCATCCAGCCCTCCCAACCCAGGCTGCTCAAACCTCATTCATGAAAATGCAAATTCTCTGCAGGGAAAAGAAGGTAGGCAAGGCCAGCGTAAACGCCCCTGTCCCGTCAGCGATAACAGCAGCAGCACTATAAAGAGGGAGGCAGCAGCCAAGCGACCCTAATATGGTGCGGTCTCCACCAGAAATAGCACCTCATGCATGTATTAATCCTACAAGCCAAAAATATGTGATTGAAAGAACTTGGATGCCATTTATTGCCGTGCCAGATCTCCATCAGAAACGGTACCATTTATCACTGTCCCCTCATCCTGCCTTGCTATCTGAGCTGTGACTCAAATTTCCTAAATATTGCTTTCTGCTCTTCGTATGAATAAATAGGTCCATTAATCTTCCATATCCCCCCTCCGTTTTATGATACACAAGTATGTTGTTAAAAAATGTGAGCATTGTCACTTAAAAGCTTCTACATTAAACAATTTAGTTGGTTGTTCTATTTTGTCTGTGCGGGGGTGGGTAGGCAAATTGATATGTCAAATCCACCACCACACAGTTCACATTTCTGGGAATTGCCTCCTCCTCAGTAAAATGTATTAGGTAGGAAGCGGCGTCACAGGGCTGTGGTCAGCAGCATGTAAATGATGCAGCCGCAGTGTCTCACTGCAACAAGTGAGTCTGCCTCCTTGTGCTCTGATGCAACGTGCTCTCCACTTTACTCTTACACACCACCTTTTAAACTCTAACAACCCTGCTTACGTATGTTCTTTAGGTGACATAATCATCAATCTCAGACAGGTTTTATCATAGTCTACCTATTCTCGTAAAACATATTTATTCATGTTAATACGTTTAAGCTCTTATTACAGAATGAAATCCCAAAGTTCTATTCATAACATTTAGGCCGGTTAATGGAAGACACGTTTTCTATTAAAACGACTTTGGTGTATATTAAAAATGTATTGTGTAGCCTATATCAATTATTCCCATTTAATCAGTTGTATGTAAAGTTAGTTGTATCTAAGTTAGTCTTGATCAAATGACCAAAAATTAACAGTATGTAGTGTGTATGACTCATCCTCACTGATGACTAATATGGTGATCCATTCAGTGTAGCTGTATCCTTTATTCGACAGGTTGTTAAGCGTGTGAGTCATCCATTATGGCTAGTGATTGTGAACCACTTATACCATGAAATAACTTATCCTATGTTAGGCCTATGTCCACTCCTGCTTTGTCAGCCATAAGTTGTTTTCCCTCATTCCTTGCTTTGTGTTCCATAAGGATTTTATGTGGCCTTGTTATGTTTGCTTGATTGGTTAAAGGTCCAATGCAGCAGATTTTCTCAGTATCAAATCATTTCTGGATAACAATTAAGTCATCTTACTATGATTGTATTCCATAAAAAATGTCAAAAAGAAGCAAAAATAGCTTCTTAGCCAAGAGTAATTTCTCAAGCAAGAATTGTTCTAGGACTGTCTGGGAGTGGTCTGAGTGGGGAGGGGAAAACTGAAAACTAGCTGTTATTGGCAGAGTGGTTTGGAACTCTCTTATTGGTCTATTAACTAGTTTACCGCCTGGCGACGTCACAGGGCAGGCCAAAACTCCATCCCACCAAAACAGGCTTACATTTTTGTCTTTTCAAACAGCTGTTATTAAACAGTTATTCCAACCTCATGGTGTGGAAATATACACTGAGTGTACAAAACTTAATGAACACTGACCAGACTGACTAGGTGAAAGCTATAGTCCCTTATTGAATACACTTTAATCACTGTAGATGAATGGGATTAGACCGGTTAAAGAAAGATTTATGAGACAATTGAGACATGGCTTGTGTATCTGTGCCATTGGGGGTGAATAGGCAAGATAAAATAGTTAAGTGCCTTTGAACAGGGTACGTTAGTAGGTGCCAGGCACACCGGTTTGTGTCAAGAACTGCAACGCTGCTGGGTTTTTCACGCTCAACAGTTTCCCGTGTGTATCAAGAATGGTCCACCACCCAAAGGACATCAAGCCAACTTGACACAACTGTGGGAAGCATTGGAGTCAACATGGGCCAGCATCCCTGTGGAACGCTTTCAAAACCTTGTGGAGTGCGTGCCCTGACTAATTGAGGCAGTTCTGAGGGCTTTAAGTCTTGGTTTCTTTGTAACATCGAATTATATTTTGATTTTGATCGATTTGATTCATTTTCTTCTTTCCCCTACTTAGCCATCTTCCATGTCACAGTAGCTGGGCTTGTCGGGACTGGTGAAACTCAATTTGTGAGCATGAATGTGTCCCGGCCCTTACTCCCTTACACCTCTGATTAATGTCTGCACTGTGTATAGGTCACCAGGTTCACTTTCTTTGGCTACCTCTACACTTCTCCAACTGCCAAAAGATGAGAACCCATATTAGGCCTACTGCAGATGTGGACTTCTCCTTTCAGTATTTTACAGAAATGTTATTCCTTCATCTTTCAATGGTGGTGATACTGTGTCTAATTTTTATACCGGTGCCACCTAAGATCTATTCAGATGTGATTTATTTTCTTAAAATATGAGTATGGTGCTTCAACACAGATGGTAAGGCCATGCAGGGGTTAAAGTTCTCCAGGAGGGTGATTATTTGGGGTATTAAAATAAAGACACTCCAGACCACACTTGAATGTCTAAGACTAGATAGAATGTATGTAGAAATTGTAATGGACATATCTATTTTCAAATAACTGCCCTTTTTCATGACCGCAAATCGATTTTTGACAAACATATCGGTCATAAAAAAATCTGTGCAGCCCTCCGTTGAATTTCGACATCCCGATGTGGACCTCGAGGCAAAATGTTTTCCCCCCGATCTGAGATCGACTCCAGTTCCAGTCATGGGATAAAAAATGTAATTAAAAAATAAACTTTCATCCCTGGGCCATGTATGACATTGCTATGGCAAACTACTGCCATGTTGTTAGTGAATACCCACATGCTGAAGCCGACAGCCTACTGTGATTTAGACTGGATAATGCATTCTTATCTTGCACTTGAGCTCAAACTAGTAAACCAAGTAGCAAGGCCTCACCAACCACTAACAGGAAGTGTTCTGGCTGAACAGGATGAACCCTGGACCCTGTTCAGGAAGAAGCTTATAGAACGCTCCCATATAAATGTATGTAGAACAGATGTGACTGTCAAGTAAAATATGGAACCCTTTACGTTTTTATATCCGCAACATTCCAAAGGTCTTAACACTGTGAATACATCCAAGGTGTATACACTTCCATGTAAGTGCTTGTTGGAGGATGTTTATGATTTCTTTTTTCAATTCCATTTGACCTCTCAATTCATTAAGTGATTTGTAGAGCTAGGCCAAAATTGAAAAAATCCTCTAATTGTCAATTCGCAGTGAATGGATTGGACTGTATTGAAATGGAATTGACCTTGATGAAGTGTGTTGTGTAACTTGATAGCAATTTATTTGATCATGTATAGGCTTAAATTTGTTAGGTTCTTTGTGGCTTCTTCATAAAAAATAAATCCTATTGATGTTGTTTTCTAGGCCCAGTGGCCCAGGTGACAGTGATGGAACCAATTCCCAAGAAACCTACCAGGAGGAAGCTGGCAGTGTCTCCACCAAACCCTGGGAGTGTCGTCTCCGCCTCAGCGCAGGTTCCCATGGTCCTTCAGGATGTGTTGAGACAGGAGGGGATGTTTCCACTGCTCTACACTCCAGAGGCCAGCAGTATACTCAACAGGCCTTCACTCCTGCCTCTCCAGCACTCTGCAGTCAATGACCCCAACATGACATTTGACATTGAAAATGGAGACAATGAAGCAGCTCTTGCCAACGCTACCGTCATCCTTTACCAATGTAGCCCCAATCATCAGGCTGAGACTTCGTGCCCCTTGAATCCAAGCCAACAGCAGGCTCCCCGAGCCAATGACATGAGCAAACCCCCCAAAAGGTGGGTGTGGTATTGTCAAAGATGGTCATCATACTCCAGCATTTCAACAGTCCAGTTTAATATTAGCTGCTGAACAATGTAAAACAGTGCATACATTCATAGATTAAGACTTTCTCTGTATAATTTTTTTTTAAATGCCTCTCTTATTATCGCAACGATTCACATTTTTATTTGACACATTTTGTTTCAGGTGACAGACTGGCAGAAATTGTATTCGGGTTCGAGCCCCTCCAAGTACTTATTTCTAAACGTTGAGCTGCCTTGTCTCTTAAGTTTTAGGTACGAGCAAGTGGCAGTGAGAGAGCTCAGAAATGTCTAACGTAACAGAGTGCTGTACTCATTCCAGTCTGTTTATATGTTTTGGTCACATGTCAGAGACTGATCAAATATTGAGAAGGAAAGTGACATTGCCTGACTTGTTGTTTCCCGCAGACTGGAGATACCATCTCTGTTAGACATCCGACGTGGCAAGACCTACATGGCCATGACTTCGGCTGCGCAGGGCAAACGCAAAATAAACTGGTAAGTGTGGTTGTGATGTACTCTAAATACATTTTTCTAGTGAAGGATCAGGGAAGGAAGTGTTGTGCTGCTCAGATATTAACACATTTCATCTCTTGTTTCCATTTCCCCCTGTAGCAGCAGCAGAGAGCAGGAAATCCTTTCAGCACCCAAGCGCATAAAGCAGGACCCCACAGTAGTAGCAAGCAGACCACTAAGAGTGCGTCGTTTTGCTGGTGAGTGCAACAATACCAGTATTTCTCCCCTGAAGTGACCCAGGGAAAGAGTGTAGTTTGCTTTCATTCACTATTTTTAAAATATATTAAATGTGTGGCTTTTTCCCCCTCAAATCCCCATGTTCATTTCAATTAGTGGTGCTTACACGCAGAGCTTATGCCTACATCTGTCAGCTGCAACACAAAGTTCAGGGCAGGGCCAGAATATGCTTCTTTTTTTTTATATGTCTGTTATGAAGGACACAAGCTTTTAGAAAACCAAGCTGTTTTTAATCAACAATGAAGGCGCTTGTCTGCCTGTTACGTATGACATGTATTTTATTTTGAAGGGTTTTGTTTGGCTTTTGGACAACTGCAGAATTTGGTTTCTCATCAGATTGCATACTTTTGATGTGATTTGTTTTAGACAGCAATTTGTTTTATTGTTCAATTTATGTAATCTAAAATAACCAACTTTTTTTTTTTTATGCTGGGATTTTTCACACTGCAAAGGAAAAACATTTAATTTGAAGCTCTCCATACAGACGGGGGCTCTTCTAAACATTGTGTTTCTCCTTAGGGTCAGAGGAGAACGAGCCCAGAAGAGTTATGAGGAGTGTTTCTGAGGGGAATCTTCACCTCATGGATGTTCAGAGGAAAAAGTCCATATTCTATAAAACCTCCCAGAAATTCAAGAGTGTGACAAAGAGGATGTGAGACCTGCTTTTGGCCAGATGTTGCTGATGTCGTGTAGATATTGGGGAATCGTGTGTAGCTATGGAGAGAGAAATTAAGTCCTATGGATTTCTTGAATAGTTTTTGCTTGAATTGTGTATGATTCTGAACTTGTTCTTAGTTTTATTTTTGGTTGTAGAATTAATGTTTTTACATTATTTCCTACATTAACATTTGTTGTACCAATAATTTGCTATTGTTATTTAGTAATAAAATGTTTAACTACTAATGTATGTGGTTGGTTTTTACCATGAATAATTCAACTCGTTCAATCTTTTTTTTCTCGAATGGTTCATTTCTGAGCTTTTCCCTGTTTACTGTACATATATTTCCTTTCAATATAAAATTGAACGGAAGGTGTAGATTGAGTTATCAGACATGCTGTTTTACTGTCAAGTCATATGGCCATGCATGTGAATGCTGTTGACATGGAGACTTGTGATGTTCGTTCATTCCGCTTGTAACCCATCTGTATAGGGAAACTCATTCACCTGTGGAGCTTTTTTCAATGTTCAATATCAGGCTACACATAAACAGAAATGAAGGCTCATAAAATATTGTTAAAATGTTGAACAGTTTTAAGAATTCCTACTCACTGAGAGCTGTATTGAGCCCCATCTAGTTGCCGCTCTTAAGTAAATACATTTGTTTTCTACCAGCTCTAACAATAGGTGTTGTACATGCACTTTGATACCAGCTCCCTTTTTGTAATGGCTGTATATATCTTCAGAGAAAAAAATCAGACTTACATTATGTCTGGAAAGAAGCCAACTCATCACTTTGAATTAGGTCTTTCCGTTGCACAGCATCCAATGTTGATCTTTATTTTTAGCCAGGAAGCTCAATGCCAGGTGCATAGAAGGGGGTCTACCTGTGCTGAGCACCCCCCCCCACACACACACACAGTTTTCTGTAACTGGTCTACACACAATTCCCCATAATATCAAAAAGGAATTATGTTTACAAATTAATTAATGAAAAGCTCATGTCTTGTTATGGCAACCCTAAATAAGTTCAGGAGTGAAAATGTGCTTAATAAGTTGCAGGGACTCACTCTGTGCAATAAGTGTTTTTACAATTTTTAATTGAGTACCCCATCTCTGTAACCCACACATAATTCTCTGTAAGATCCCTCAGTCGAGCATTGAATTTCAAGCACAAAAAACGAGGGAGGTTTTCCAATGGTTCACAAAGAAGGGCACCTAGTGGTAGATAGGTAAAAAATAAAACTGACATGAATATCCATTTGAGCATGTTGAAGTTATTAATTACACTTTGGATGGTATATCAATACACCCAATCACTATAAAGATGCATGCACCCTTCCTAACTCAAATGCCGGAGAGGAAGGAAACCGCTGAGAGATTTCACCATGAGGCCAATGGTGATTTTAAAACAGTTTAATTGCTGAAGAAGATGACAGGGTGGCGCAACAACATTGCAGTTACCCCACAATACTAACATAAATGAGAATGAATAGAATACAAATATTCCAAAACTTGCAGCCTGTTTGCAATAAGCCAATAAAATACTGCAAAGTAATTAACTCATCCTGAATAGAAAGTGTTATGTTTGGGTTAAATCCATCACCTCACTGAGTACCACTTCATATTTTCAATCATGATGGTGGCTGCATCATGTTCGGCAAGGACTGGGGAGTTTTTTGGGATATAAGAAATAGAATAGAGCTAAGCACAGGCAAAATCCTAGAGTAAAACTTGGTTCAATCTGCTTTCCAACAGACACTGGGAGAAAAATGTACCTTTCAGCAGGACAATTACCTAAAACAGAAGGTCAAATATACACAAGTTGCTGACCAAAACAACATTGAATGTTCCTTAGTGGCCTAGTTAGTGTTGACTTAAATTGGCTTGAAAATATCTGTCTAGCAAATATCAACAACCAACTTGACAGAGCTTGAATAATTTTTTAAAGAATAATGGGCAAATATTGTACAATGCAGGTGTGATTCTAACATGTACTTTGGAAAAAGTCAAGGGATGTGAATACTTTCTGAAGACACTGTATACATATTGTTTTGTAAAGTTGTTCTGAACCCACTGCCCGCAAGTCGTCATGACGTGGTTTGCCCTGTACAGAGCTCGGCGCGCCCGGGTTGCGCCTGTTTTCCAGTCTGCGCTGTATGGAGATTGCGCACGCCCGGTATCCAAACTTGCATTGCTTAAGATGCGGTCACTGGTCAAGTGTGTGTAGCAAGCTACCACAGCAGCATAACATTTCATTTACACACGATAATACTTGATTTACGTCATCAATACTCGGTCTGGTTGGCTGATACGCGCAGCACAGAGGCAGGAAGACATAAAGCCTGAATCAACGACCCTCTGACTCGACTCCATCAGCAACACAGGTAGTCTAGACTCTAGCTAACCACCACTCAAATATCTACACGAGCCACTAGCCTGCCAGCCATATATCATGAGTTGGAAGATCATAAATATTATATTATTAAGTTATTATTTTAAAACGTTTAATTTTGATCACCCCTGAAATGTCTGTGCACGGTGCTGCTCAATGCAAATATCCGCACTCTTCTGCGCAAGTACTGACCTCTCTCATTCACAAGAAACTCTTCATTTTGCTTTTTTCTCCAAGAGAGGCAGGTCTTGACTAAAGTTTATTAACTTCCTCTGAGCCAATGAGGAGACGACTGCGTTTTACCCACTGACCAATGGGACAGATTGAGAGATTGTAGGTGGATGTTGCTTAGCAACTGCAGGTAGAATCTAGGATCATGTTGGTATCATTGTCTTATCTTGCCTCCAAGAGAGACATTACATGTTATGTGTTGTGACTTTTGAAGATGACATCTGTTTAAATGCGTAAAATAATTTGAAGTTGTTAAGTCTGTTTTTTTATACTTATACTTCATACTTTTTTATACTTATACTTGTTAAGTCTGTTTTTTTATACTTTTATACTTTTTTAAGCCTTGAGACAATTGAGACATGAATTGTGTATGTGTGCCATTCAGAGGGTGAATGGGCAAGACAAAATATTGAAGTACTTTTGAACGGGGTATGGTACAGTGGAGGCTGCTGAGGGGAGAATGTCTCATAATAATGGCTGGAACGGAGAAAATGGAATGGCACCCAACACCTGGAAACCATGTGTTTGATGTACTTGATACCATTCCACTGATTCCGCTCCAGTCATTACTGTTCTCCCCAATTAAGGTGCCACCAACCTCCTGTGGTGTGGAAGTAGGTGCTAGGCGCACCGGTTTGTGTCAAGAACTGCATCGCTGCTGTTTTTTTTTAAGATCAACAGTTTCCCGTGTGTATCAAGAATGGTCCACCACCCAAAGGACATCCATCCAACTTGACATATAACTGTGGGAAGCATTGGAGTCAACATGGGCCGGCATCCCTGTGGAACCTTGTAGTCCATGCCCCAACGAATTGAGGCTGTTCTGAGAGCTGAAGGTGTTCCTAATGTTTGGTATTCTGAGTGTATACTGCCAACCCATTGGAAAATGCCTTCCTTAATTGTGACGTAAATGTGTTATAGTACTTAATCAACGGCCATATTTTCTACTGCAGAATAATGGGGCAGGCCTACTATTATCAAATGAATACTGCTAACTGCTATAGTTACAGTTGTGCTATTAAAGAACATTGATATGACAAAATGAAACATTTATTCCCATACTTTCCTAGATCCTATGTTCTTTATTGTCAGGTTGCATCTTGTAAAATTTTATGATTTTCCAGCTGAGGGGAGTTTGGCTGGACTTTTAAGGAAGGCTACTATTGATAAAGCTGAGTGCGAGAGAGAACATGGTTTGGGCGGTAGATGCTGAAGTTTAAGACAGATTGCAGCTTGCTGTTTCCATGACTGGTAAGCAGGAAAACAAGCACAGACTCCCACACAAACATACGCACTCCCCTCCTACAATGCTGCCGTCTCCCACAAGGCAGCGCGTCACAGCTGTGATCCTTTAGTCTCCTGACTAATTAGAGAAACTGAAGACTTAAGACTTCTTCCTGAGTGAAGAGTTGCTTTTTATTGTTTCAGTCACCCCCCTTCTTTCTTCCAGTAGTTTTTCAGCTTTTACTTAACTACACTTTTCTCTGTGGAGTATCTTGGTTCGGTTTATCTTTGTAGGTGGCTGTGTTTCTGTAAGTCTGTTTCTCAACCTAAGTCCAAAAAGGATATATTAAACGTAGAGATCAGTAAAGGTGACATAATACTACGTGTATGAAAGACATTATCACCCAAAAATATTACCAAAAAGAAGGGTGGCGAAAACCTCTCAAGATTCACCACTTCATCCTCAGGAGGGTCCAGTACAAGTATAAAAAAAATCCTCTTACACAAGTAGTATCACAGTAATGACAATCATTATAAACCACAAAACAAGAGCATGTAAACAGAACACAAACTCACCTACAGACAAATAGAAGTCAAGTACTTCAATGCACCTTGTGGAAACATAATCTAGTCATAAATGTTACTACATAATACTAATTTACTCTTTGCTTGCATACACTTAAATACATTAAGACTTTGGCTACCATTCAAGCTACTGTAAATCACTCTGCAGAATATCATTGTATCGGCAGTATAGAAATGAACAATGCTATTTTTCTAAAGTGATTGTAGGGAGGGAAAACAGACAACATAGTATCAAGCTTTTCTCTTGCAAGCTTAAAATCTATTTTGACCAGGGTTTTTTATCAGTAAACTTATTTTCTCCTGAGCCTAAATAAATGTTTTACACTGAATCCTGTCTGCTGGCATTAGCTCTATCCCAGCATCAGCATCAGCACCAAGCAAACAGCTTTGAGCCATCCCTGCCAAGTAGTACCATCCTCCCTTACGATCTCAAAAACCCCACACAACTGTGATGCAGGGTTTTTGTTAATCTCTTCAACTGTAGAGAGATTGGAACTGTTCACATTTGAAATTCAATTGCCTGCACTTAACTCTGGCTTCTCTATTTCCTACTGAGTTGGCATTTGGTCTCTGATGCTTATTAACCCTGTGTGACCCAACATTGTAAAAATACCAGCCAAGTCACCCGTGATACAAGTCAGTATTTGACGTCCATCCATGTCTGAGGATGTCGGGAGATGACGTGGAAACCGGACACTAGGGGCAACAGTGAGCGCCGTTACCTTCAAGAAGGTATTGGGGACGGGGATAGTGGATGGGTGTAAGCAACTGCCTCTGATTCCAAAGGTTGCAAGTTTGAATCCAGCTATAGAAAGTTAACCCTTACCATAACCATTCGGAATGAATGCCTAACCTTAAGAATTTGGAGTTAATGCCTGAACTTAACCCTAAACTTAAGAATGTGGAGTTAATGCCAAAACTTAACCTTTAACAAATTTGTCGTTTTGAACAACTTTGAAATTTGACATTTGAGAAACATGGATGAACATCTAATTCTGACGTGAGTCTGTGAGAGCTGGTAGCAGCATAAAGTGTTTTCTTAATTGCATCCTGCAATCATGTCAAACACTGCATAGTGCATCTCCGTAGACCCAGATGTATCTTACAATAATGTTTGTTCAGTGTCAGTATGATTACTATAGCATCAGTAGCCTCTGGAAAATTTTAAAACTGTCCACTCATCTAACACCACACTGGCCCCTACACAGGCATATGTTGTAGGCCATCCATGCATGTACATGACATGAAATATGATTTCCTGTCTTTTCTAAGATGTAGTGATTATGTACAAAAAATGTAAATCTAGAAACAAACATTCTGAATCAGAGCGAGAGGTAGTTTTGTAAGTGTTGCAAAAAAACTAAATTGGGTTTGAAGGGTTGACACACTGATAGAAACACTCTAAGAGAAAAGGTGCTCTCTAGAGCTTAAAGGGGTTTTTCGGCTGATCCATAGGAGAACCCTTTGAAGAACCCAAAAGGGTTCTACTTGGAACCCAAAAGGGCTCTACCCGGAACTAAAAAAGGTTCTACATGGAACCAAAACGAGTTCTCCTATGGGGACAGCTGAAGAACACTTTTAGAACCCTTTTTTCTAAGAGTGTAGGGCCACAATCATATTTTGATAGACAAGTTAGACAAGTTTCCTTTCCAAATTCTGCAAATATGGACAACCAAATACTTCAAGAGTAACTTTGATGCCCTCTCTACACATCTAAATAACAAAACTGAATATCTTTTTTTAATGTGGTTTATGAGGTCAGAATACTGCTGTTGACGACTATTCATTTTATGGTAGAGAAGTTAGATTGAAAGTTCTCTACAATTTAAGATAGGAAGGACAATAATATATTACTCAAAGTAAGTTATATGTTCTCCATACACAGAAAACTAAAAAAAAAATAGTGTGTACTTTAAAACATATAAACATTTGGATTGTTCAAGTTGATCAATTTGGCTATTTCAGACAAAATATAACTTCATTTTAAATGTATATACCATTAGACAATATTTTTCATCACATGTAAATGCTTATGAACCATTTTGATGTGATTTTAATATAATTTATGACCACAAATTGTTGCTACCATTGAAGCCCAATGTTGCATTTTTGCAACATTGGAAACTGTATGACATAAAGAAATGCATTTGAAAGGATGATGAGGAAGCTGCGGGTGTAAACCAAAGTCAAAAGTTGGAGTAAGTCAGTTGGAGGAGAGTAATACAGTATGATGATGTTTTATTACCATGTTTTAATTATCATTATCAATCCAGTGAAACTGGCTTTTTATAAAGTGTAGCTTTGGTCTCTGTCCCATGTTGCTTAATTTAAATATTTAAAAAGGGTTTATGTAAATTTCTGTCATGCACCCTGGATTTGAAATGTAAAGCAGGGCAGTAGAAGATGGTTGCTGGGACCCACTCCCTACCAACAGAACAGGACAGAACCCTGGCATTACATTGATTTGGGGTTCTGATATATTATTTTCTGGATCTGGGCCTGCACTAGGAGATATTGCAGTCCATAGGCAGTTGCCTGACAAGTGACACCTACTTTAGCTACAGAATAAGGTAAGCTTTGCTGCACAGATTCCTTTATGCTTGGATTGCACAGGTAGAATAGCACCACAGGATCTTGTTTCACCATATTTTATGACTCAAATCTTTCCATGGTTTCCTGTCAAACTTGATAACCTCAATGGAGATGTTAGTGTCTCATTTTCAACTGGCCTCATAAGTACAGTACATGTGGATGAACTTAGATCGGCTTTATCAAACAAGGTGAGTGATCTAAAGCAAGCTATACAGGTAACTGCCAAGATAAATACCAAGATAAATACCAATATAAAGTGTCCTGATAGAGTATTGGGCCACTATGAGCCAGAACAGATTCAATGTACCTTGGCATGGATTCTACAAGTGTCCAGAACTATATTGGAGGGATGTGACACCATTATTCCACAAGAAATTTCAGAATTTTGTGTTTTATTGATGGTGGTGGAAAACACTGTATCAGGCACCACTCCAGAATCTCCCATAATTGTTCAATTGGGTTTAGATCTGGTGACTGAGATGGACATGGCATATGGTTTACATAATTTTCATGCTCATCAAACCATTCAGTGACCACTCGTGCCCTGTGGATGGAGGGATTGTCATCCTATTGGACCATAGCCATGGTAGCCAAAAGAATGGCCTGCCCAGCATTTTTATACATGACCCTAAGCCCGTGCTTAATGTTAATTGCTTAATTAACTCAGGAACCACACCTGTGTTTAAGCACCTGCTTTCAATATACTATCCCTCATTTATGCAAGTGAAGTGTTCCCATTATTTTGGCAGTTTCCTGTAGCTAACAGTAACATTATTGTTCTGATAGGTCATATACGATATTACACAAATGTATAGACAGCTGTACATTAGCTTGTTAGTCCTTGTCAGTTTCTACTCTATATATTTATGTTATGGTGCATGATTTCATTAGAATGGATTCATTTCATTAGATTGAATTCATTTAATTTTGATTTTGATTTGAAACTCCTATTTGGTATCATCAGGTACCATGAATCTGCCTTGATTTATTGGTGGTTAATTTGCAGAGATCTTAGCAGGGTGTCTAGCTAGGAGATTGACTACACCAGTATTCAAATATAATATATTGGCTCAATGGTTGGTTGGTTTGTTAGAATGGTTATAAGAAGGATATTCCTAATGCATATATTCAGTGTTTTGCCCACATACTGTATCCTGGTCCTGGACCATTGCTTAAAGGAATAATCCACTCAAAGTATACATTTTTTTCATTAGTCCACTGTTGATAGAGTCCCAAAATGTGTTGCATGTCAGCAATCAAGTTTTCAAGATATAGAACTTTTCAAAAAGCAAGTTGTTTCCACATCATCATGATTCATGAAGAATGGGGGGTGGGGGGGTACAAATAATCTCTTTACCAGGTAATGTCTGCTGTTGTGAAATAAAGTGACATAAAATCATTATATAGCTGTGATGGCTCAGCAGTATGCTCAGCCCTGCTACCTCTACTCAAGAACTCAGCCAAAACACACCCAAAATGTATAGAGCTTGTGATGACTCACCCTCAGGGGAATGTGTTGTATTGTGCATGTAGCCTTGCATTTCAGCACTACAGCTTTACCCCGGCTTTGCCATGATGTTGTTCACCATCTGAAAAATTTCACACAATGCAAATAGTCCGGGTAGCCATTTGATTACCTGTTCAGGAGTCTTATGGATTTGGGGTAAAAACTGTTGAGAAGCCTTTTTGTCCTAGACTTGGCACTCCGGTACCACTTGCCATGCGGTAGTAGAGAGAACAGTCTATGACTGGGGTGGCTGATGTTGGCCAGCACAAGCCAGAGGTTTCTCTCAAAGACATGGCGCAGTGCCAACACTGTGTATTAACTCTTCGTGTTAAGGTCATGATTGGAGTAGAGAAAGCTGATCCGAGAACAACGCTTCCAGTCCTATCAGTCATTCCATGACATGTTCTTCTGTGCTCCAATTATGCCCTTAGTGTTATACTTCCTTTTATACTTTCCTGTTTATTGAGACCCCTCACACATAGAAAAAAGCAACTGTTCCTAACATTCCCTTTAGTAGGAATGATAATTTGTCATTATAGAAGTTGGATTGAGGTAGCCTATCTGTACGATTTTAGTAATGAAGCTAATGTTAGCCATCTTGGACTTTTGTTATGGAAACTTATGGTCTCATCCCTCCTAAAGACAACTTCTAGGGTAAGAAAATACTTCATGCAATTACAAATTTGAGTGAACTATCACTTTAAGTCTCATCGATGTCGGGTGATGAACGTAGAGTTACCTATTGTGTTGCCATGGCAGCCTTATCAAATCATGGCTACACTAGTATTATTGGTGTGAAGAGGTCCTTATGTTGACAGAACAACAAGAGAAGAATCCTTTGTCCAGTACTTTTTGTCCTTGCGGTGGCAAGGCTTTTTATGTGTACTTAGAATTGTGAGGGGAGAAGATGTCAGTTGGAGTTCCTTTGGTTACATAGACATCTGGGTAGCTCATGTCTTCATCAGGAGAAGCAGACATTTGTAATAGTTGACATTCAACTGCATTTGCAACGTCTTACTGGCGTTGCAAATCCCCAAATCCCATATAGCTCTCAAATAATAAAAACAATATCCAGCTTATTAGTGAGTTAGTGAGACACCCACACTCATTTACAGCGATAGGCAAATGACCTTAACGATGACTCATACCATTCACTTAAAGACTTTTTAAAGCACATTAAAAATCCTTTCATTCCAAGCCCAGGCGCCCCTGAGAAAGAAGAATGGTGTAAAGCTTTGCTGTGAAGAGTGACCATGGGGCCATGGTTATTGTCAAAAATGCCCTCCCAAGTAAAATCCCCTGGAAACTCCCCTCATGTTCTAGTGCACAACAAACATATCAGTCATGTTTATAGAAGTGCAAATCATAAAGCCTGCATAAATAATGAGTCATTTCACAAACATGACATAACAGCTTTGTAAATCATTCATAACCTTGTGTCATACTTTGGGTGACATAGCTCATACTGGGGTGGCTACAATGGCATTATCACATGGCAAAACACATGCTCTACACAGCATATTACATGTTACAGTTCTACAGTATGTCATTCTTTAAAATAGTAAATCATGTCAAATTACCTGTATGTTATATCACGGTTAATTATGGTGTGCTATAGCATAATAATACTAATTCGACCAAGAAGTACATGCTGGAAATCATTTTATAATTACATTTTAAATGTAACCTTTATTTAACTAGGCAAGTCATTTACAATGATGGCCTATCATAAATATGTTGTGTATGGAATAGAAAAAATAGCGAGTTTATCTGTAAAACCTCTGAAGTAAAATCATTTTCTTATCATAGTGAATTAGGTAATTGGTGTGGCGCTGGAGGTCAGTTTACTGTGGGTAAGCATGCATCTAACATAGGTTTTCAGAATGGGACAACAAAAAAGAGGACTTAGCTTCCCTGCCAGCTGCCACAACAATGTCCAATCCGATCAGATCTGAGAGTACCTCATTGCTAAAACCAGTAAGAACATGACACTCATTTTAGGCCTCAGGCCTTAGAGGTGCAAGTGTTAACAGTCCTTGTCTTATCTGGCTGCATCAAGTTTACTTTGTTGTAAAAAAAAAGTTGTGTAATTGGAGGCTTTAACAGGTCGTAAAAGGGACTGAAAGGATTCTGATGCAGTGATATTATATATCTGTCCTGGTCAGGGCAGACAAAAGCACACAGCAAACTGCCAGAGCAAAGCATGTCATCTGAATGGTAAGTCTTCTTTGCAGTGTATTACATCCAAAGGCTTTGTGTCCCTGAATTTGGCTGGTAGAATGCACAAAGGAAGCAGTTTGTTCGCCCCTGACAAGTGTGCTTTTATTTGCCGCGGCCCTTTGATGTATAGAGAAACTTTGGCTGTGATATCCCTCGTAGACAAATGCAGGAGAAATCCCACTCCTTCGTATCATCCTTAACAATTCCTCACCATTCACTGGAGTGCCTTTATTCACTTTAAGACCTTAACTTTGAACCTTTGTGCCTACCGTCTGTTTCTCAAGTGTAATGAGGAATTTTGTATGACTTTATTGTTGGGGGTGGATAGTCGGTTGAAGTGAGGGACATGTTAGGAATCGTTGAGTAATGCTACAGAAGCATCACATCACAAACACATTAGCCCTGTGTTGATGCTTCATTAGCTATCCTATAGTGGTATTCATCTTTGCACCTGCTGGATTTGAAAGGATTTCAAGTTTTGAGACAAATATTCTTCCTCAATTATATTCAACATCAGTAGCAAATTGGTGAAACAAAGAAAACATGTTGACAGGTTAAAAAATATTTGTTTGTAAATCCAATGGATTTAAACACAGCAGCTGCATGGGTCTGGTCATTTTCTTAGGTATAAGTTGATAATATAAAAATGCTAAGTATCTGCATGGAGCCAGAGAAGTTTGAGATTTACACAAGGCCCCAACACTGTAATTGTGTGTTGACTTTCTGTGTTGACTGACAGCTTTGTTCTGACTGTATGCTTGAATAAAAGTTTTTCTCTCATCTCAGCTGCCTTCTGTGAACAATATCATGAATAGAGCCCAACCGATCATGACCCCTAAACTGCTTTTCCCATAGCATAGACAAAAGTATACTTATGAGTCCTACTCCAGTGAATAGAGTGAGGGCTTAAGATTGCGTAACAGATAGCTTTTAGGGGTGTGAAAGTTGGGTGCTGAAAAGGGTATGACCAGTACTTCTCTCTCACTTATTTGTAATGGGAGTAGTTAGCTTTGAACTTGGCCCCCAGCAGAAACTTCCATAAGTATGGAAGACAGTGTCTCTGACTACTGGACTAATATCATTATATTGTAAGAATTGAGGGTCAATCTACTACACTTCAGATAGTTATTTTTTTCTATTAGTGTAATGGACTGTGTGGGTTGCCAGGCTAGTCATAAATGCAAATGATCAGGTCAGCACTCCTCGGAAGCCTGCAATGCCTTTGGCCTGGCTAAGGAACAGTATGCAAATGTACTTATTCAAATGTACACCTATCTCTTTGTACACATACAATGGCCAATGAACTACTGCTTTTGGACTGAGCAATACCATCACTGTATCTGTCTGTATATGTTGTTTATTAAGAGGAGCAATTCTGACCCTAGTGAAATGGGTGTGTTCATTCTTACCCTCAGCTCAGGGAGAGGGCAAGCAGCTCTACAGACCTGCAAAAGCCCCAAAAGTAATAGCAACATGCATATTTACTTTCTTTTGAAATGTACATGGTTGGTTCTGAAATGCTGCTATTTAGTGATGAGCTCAGGCAAACCTGACAGGGTATGATTTATGACAAGCTCAGAGCTGTCAACATGCAACAGGCCCTAGCAGAGCCATAAACAATCACACATCACCCCACTGGGCAAAAACTGGTTGAATCAACGTTGTTTACACATAATTTCAACAACAACAACAACAAAAATATGATGACGTTGAATCAATGTTGAAAACTGATTGGATTTACAAAAAGTACTTTTTTCACCCAACTTTTTACCTAAATCCAACATCATGGTGACATTTTTTGTTGATTTCACATTGAGGTAATGTTAGTTGAACTGACGTCTGTGCCCTATGGGATGTGACAACAACAAGGAAGCGAGTTAAGAAAGAGTAAAAACATACATTGTTATGAAGGAAATGACTGATAATCTGTGATGACTATCCTGTAATGACATTCCTTTTCCTCATCTAGATAGATTTTATTTTACCCCATATCATTGTGGTTACGTCAGAGTTTTGGCCATGAAGGCCAGTCACTTTATGTCACAAGTTGGGCCAACAGAATATGACTCGGGTATGACACTAGCAAGTAGACTGGGGAGGGGACATGTAATCTGATAAACCTATATTGATTCTGATGTTGCAGTGCAGCATGACAGAGAATAACTACAAAGAGTTCAGCACACCGTGATGAGAAGATAAATAGGTTTTGCTAGTGTTCTCTTCCTAAAGGGCAGTCGAAATACGAGAGGGGTGTCTGTGTTACAAAAGCATAATTTAAAACAATTCTCTCTTTTCTTTATGTCCTTTTGTGACAGAAAAATACTTACTCTTTCTGCATATAGGATTCTTAATGGTAAATAAAAAGGGAGTGAAACAGTTTCACTGTCATGCTATTAATTGTGCAATCCATGTGCTCAGTCTGCGCTCATCTGTAGAGCCTAACATCCTGTAAACAGAGACATGGGGAGAGAAGTTGAAAAGATGGACTGGGATCTGAGGGTTAGAGATATCCCACCATCAGTGTGTACACTATTTTTAGCGCAGGTACTAGTAACTCGTGACGTGAGGCACTCATTATCAATATTTATGGAACAAAGATTAAGACAGAGTAATGATACGCAGTCCTCTTAGGACCCATCCACCCATAATAGTTGTCGTTACAGGCAACGAAGGAAAATGCTGATGGACAAAAGAAATGTAGGTGGGCACTTTACATTTAGTAATGATTTCAGAGACCAGGCTATGCCCAAATGTAATTAACAGACATAAACAAGAAAGCCGGATGACCTAAAACACATGTTAAACTATAAAGAAACACGCATTCTAAATAAATAGCTACAGGTAAACAAGCTAAGGATTGTATTTTGGCCTAGCATTTTCCAAGCTAGCCCTGCAATACTAACACTATTTCACCTGTTGGAGCATACTGAGAGAAACCCAATGTAATCACACATCTCTAAGGACTGCACTACATGCATAAGTAATAATGCATGAGGAATCTATTGAGGAAATGATCTTACAAACCCACAAACAATTTTTAAAACATGATTGAATTCTACCAGACTGTGGATCTATTGATTTGATTTTGATTATCAAATCAGGGTAAAAATTATATTGCAA
Organism: Salvelinus alpinus; assembly: GCF_045679555.1. NCBI lineage: Eukaryota > Metazoa > Chordata > Actinopteri > Salmoniformes > Salmonidae > Salvelinus > Salvelinus alpinus. The sequence goes on from NC_092118.1 coordinate 22,742,099, forward strand.
CTCAAAACTATGTACTGTTGCTATAAAATGAACAAAAAACTAAAGCCTTAGTGACTATTGTATGATACGAGAGAATCCTGGATAGAGATCCTACAGGTAGTTAGTTGATGATGCTGCAGGTGAAGAGTTGCTCACCCCCTGCAGAAACAGAGTGGCCATAGGGCAGTTAGGGCAAATGCCATATGGTCTGGTCCAGCTTTAGCAGTGGGTAGGTCTAAATAGGGGGTTTTGTACAGAATTATAATTATTTGGCTAATAATGCGCCTCAATGGAAAAAATGGGCCGGTGTATTAGAAATTCCTGGGCCAATTTCAGGTCCCAGTCCGTCCCTGACCCTGTGAAGAATGCATAATGGTGGGACCTGTGAGCAGTTATCACAGGAGTAGGTCTAGTTTCTGTTCGTTGAGGATTCAGGAACTGGAAATGTATCATATCAATGTGTTGACTCGGAGTAACAAGTTATCATTTGTTTGTTACAATGTTTTTTGCTCATACTGAGTTTTTGTGCTGACTGAAACTGAGTTCCCTTTTGTGTGCATAGTGAATATGCTGTAATGAAACATTGCCTGATCTGTTTTAATTGCTTTGGGACTTTTGTTTCAAGATTGCTAAATGTACGGTCCCTGCTGTTCACTGACCTGTTTTGCTTTAAACATGAAGTTCTTGGTACATGGCCCCATTGTAGGAATCACTTCCTGGAATGGTCTTGGTGTTGATCAGTCTTGGATCTGTTCAATCACAGCTTGAAAAGATAAGAAGAGAATAATCCTAACAAACCAGTTCATCTACAACACTTAAAGTCATGTGCATGTTTTGTAGACAAGGGGTGACTGATATTGTAGGGTAGGGCATATGGCATAGGGGAGAATTCCATGCCAACTAACATGCAGTCCAGGAATCAAGTGATCAATTGGTGACCTCGGAGTCAGCCATAAGATATTGTGGTGCAGAGTGCGGGGGAGGGCATGGATAGTGGAAAAGGGGCGAGCATGAGTCAGTGGCAGAGTGTGTGAAAGCTGTGGGAGCAGAAGAAGCGTTAACAACATAACAAGTAGATGTAAGTCAAGTTGCCATGTTATGAGGAGGACTATGGAGGACTGAGAGTAGGATGACGGTAGAAGACGGAGAGGTGACGGGTGAAGTACATTCTAGTGTACCACCTTCTAGAGAGCTATGCTATGTGCTTGTGGGAGGGCTACTGCTAATCAAACGTAGTGATCTAATAATGTGTGGTTCATCCACAGTTTGCCTTAATTTAGCACAGAGCTGATCGGCGTCTAAATTAAGTGAGAATTAAACTAAAGAAATGTAGTATCCATTGCCATGGAGGGAGACTGATTTATTTTTGGGTGCTGTTATTTTTGCCAAACAAAAACAGTCTTCGGGAATAGCCTTGCTGTAGAACAGGTATGGAAACTACATCAACTTTTAGTTGATATGTGATGAGCTATGTAAAAAATAAATTTTCTATGAAAAGAATAGGCTATCTGATTGTGCACATGTGATGTTTTTGAGGGTATCAAGTTGATTTCAGGGACTTCATAGTCTTGCACAGCCCTCTTGACTTCCATAACCCACCCAAACACACACACAAATGCACAAATGCACAAATACACACACACACACACACACACACACACAGGAGGTTGATGGAGTTTATGTATGTTTACCTGGGGAATGCTATCTCTCTTTACTCTAGTAGTGGTCTCTTGGACTGGAAGTTAAAATAGACATACAGTATGTACATAATCAGAATTAGGGGAGGGTTACCATGCATGCAAGTGTCAGTGGCACCGTGTTTTCGGGTACAGCCCTCTGATTGAGTTATGTGTTACATTGTTAAACCTAGTTGTCTAATTAGTCCGACGGTCCACGTAGCCTATGTGGTGCGTGCAGTGTGCATATGCTAGAGATCTAATGTAGCCATAGGCTACCATTCCTACAGTATTTGCCATGAGCGACGAATTATTAATACCATTCTGTTTCACTTATTTTACAGCTCCCTAGATAGTTCGAATCCTGGTTCAAAGTTGGGCAAATATCTCCCATTACTCATGTTACTTACCAGTACATTTGTAGCGCATATACGAGTGTCACAGGTGTGACGAATACCCCAAGCATAGCGCTTCGTCACTGCATAACAATTAGATGGCTCAGTGTTCGCGGTGCAACTGATGGAATTTTACTGAAAACAGATATCGCGTTTGAACTTGGAATTAATGGTTGTAAACTGAAACATTTAGGATTTAAACCATTGAGGTGTAGGCTACAACAAAATACCGAAACATATCTAGAAGTTTAGGGCATAGCTTAGGCTACTTGAAGACGTGGATTCACTTCAGATTTGTCTAGGCATTTGAAAACGAAGCAAATAACAGTATATTGCAAATGTAAGTATATGAGTCTGGCTCTGTTTCGTCCTCAACGCTAGTTTTATTTTTTAGCAGCAACAAGTTCTCAAATAACATTATCTCACTAGCGAGAGGGACGATAAAAGGTTGAGAATGTTTTGTCTTATCGGTTATCATCCCACCTCTGATTGTAAAAAATCAAAATGTTAAAAGTTGTGCCGGCTTTGCGTAATATTGCCTGAGTGGTAACAATAGATAGGCAGAAAAAGCTATAACCTAGGCTACTTCGTGCATATGTCTTATATTGTACAACTGTTAGGGGGCTCAACATTATTGTGCAAACATAGCCTAATTTAAATAATTGAGATTGTATTCATTGAGCGGTCAGTTAGGGTCCCTCATAAACTTGACTGCATTCGCTTATTTCAATCACGTAAGACCTCTAATGGCGTTGTCCGGGAGAGGGTATTGCGTATATCTGTCTTTCTATCTATACAGGCTTTTGTGAAAATCGCGGCTGGTTGTTGTTTGTCCTGACTGTAGAGCCACCAAGGTGTTACAGAGTTTAAGCACGCGGAGATTGCAAAGGGTTATTAGATTGATAAGTCACCGAAGTGGTGGGCGATCTACTGAGCACAGCAGAAGTTCTCATATGATGACTTCAAACAAGACACATTACCTACCAGCATCTGTTGGAGTGAGTGGATATTAAGACACTTCTATCTCCAGGACAGCGTTGAGGAAAATGGTAAGTAACATGGAAATACAATCGAAACAGGAATGGTATCCAAGAAATAGCAATGCTTGCGATTTAATCCGGGAATTAATTTAGGCTAGCTGGATGATGGGATGGACTCTGTGGGCTACTTAAGAAACTCTCAACAGAAACCCATGTGTTTGTTAAGAAGGATGATATTGGCAAAGCTTGCGTAAAAATATTGGAAGACATTAATTTCTAAGCTCAAGAAATGCAGGTAAACTATGTATTGGGATATATTGTACCATCTGTGCGCGCAATGAGCGAGTGTGCTGTATTGTCTTTGAGGGCTTTAAGGTTGTGTATATTGCCAACCAGGGTTTTACGGTATGTATTGAATATCTTTTTTTCAAGTGTGGTGCCAATGAAAAGCAACATGTGTGTGTACCTGTCGTCCTGCCCTGTACATGACTCGAAGAGTGCGACAATAACGCCGTAGGATCAGCATTGTTAGATGTACAGCTATTCTGGAGATGCTATTTGATTGAGCCTTTGTGGTGACTAGAGGCTTTTGGTATAGGTGCTGCTTTTCTTAAGGTCCGGCCAACATGTGATCAAATATTAACAGGACGGGCTTGGGGAGAAAAACGTTCACGTGACAAGGCGTTGGGAAGCAGTAGAGTAAAGCAGTATCAAATGGCACTTAACAAAACTATAGATTTTTTTTGCCGCCTTAGTTACCCTCGCTGTGTTATGCTTTCAGCACGTTGGACAGAGGCACCGGAGTCGTTGCATGGACTAAAACACCAAGTGGACATCAACTCTCTTTTGCTGTTCCCTTACCAAAGCGGGGGAATTTTTTTCAACTTTTGGTAAGAGTATGCTGAGGGAGCCCTGTGATCTAAAACGGAAAATAGGAGAAAAGCGCGTATCAATGAAGGGCTTGCGCTTTGAGATTTGTCTCGCCACTTAGAGCATGTGAAAGTTGAAATCTTAGAGCCGCTGTATAGGGCGTGCGTTCTTTTCAAGCTCCAGTCTTGGTATACAGCGTTAACTTTGGGAAATGCAAGTCTTGGTCTTGGAGATCTAACCACTGATAGTGGTTGTCAGCCCTTAAAAAGGTAAGAGTTCCCTCCATTGTGATTCATTGTTATTCATCCGCCATCCTTTTCATTATCGTCTATATTGTTTTGTGGTTTCAAATTGAACTTGGATCCTATCAAATGCACCGTCATGGTATTGTGCATTGATTTGCGTGAAATTATATCCAGCTAATTATTTTCCAATTTGAATTACTATTTTGATTTGATTTGATTGACAGTCAGCATTTATGGATTTATGCAGGGTGCTATTTCACCTCATCAAAGTTTCATTTGAAGGATGTATATTTTTATACAGATTACAATATTTATCATTACTATGAGTTCATGATGGAGCCTTAAATTAAACACGCAAAGCACTCGTTTAGGTTTATGTTGTAGTCATTTAGCAAACGCTCTTGTTCAGAGTGACTTACCAAGGCTATACATGAAGGGAAGCTTAATAAAACTCGTAAACAAAACCTTTAGAATCACTCAAATATATTTTTTTACATTTACTGCAACACAATCTAGGCTACGGGATCCTGTCTCCCAATCGAAATGGAACTTTGGAATGCGCAATTCATGAATCATTCTACCCGGCACTAAGCAGAATAATGGTGCATGTCCTAAATAAAATATTAGCCTCAACCCAGGCTACCTCCTTCTCACTGACTCGCTTCATATTAGGGCATATCTATCTATCTATCTATCTATCTATCTATCTATCTATCTATCTATCTATCTATCTATCTATCTATCTATCTATCTATCTATCTATCTATCTATCTATCTATCTATCTATCTATCTATCTATCTATCTATCTGTCTGTCTGTCTGTCTGTCTGTCTGTCTGTCTGTCTGTCTGTCTGTCTGTCTGTCTGTCTGTCTGTCTGTCTGTCTGTCTGTCTGTCTGTCTGTCTGTCTGTCTATCTATCTATCTATCTATCTATCTATCTATCTATCTATCTATCTATCTATCTATCTATCTATCTATCTAGGCCTATATGTATTTTTCATATCAAACTATTTTATTCCTCTCTCGACCCTAAGCGGCAAAAAATAGCTTACTCTTATCTGCTTAACATCTTACCATCCTCGGTCATCGCGATCAAATCACTTGTGTTTTTACTACGGCCGCTCCTCGGTTTCATTCATACTGCGCTTTCACTCGAGTGCTAGCATCACCTGCTACCCCTCTTTGTCCGCTCGCAAGTCTGTGTAGCCCACATTCGACCTGTCGGAGACAACTTCCACCTTTACAATAAATAGCAAAACCACAAATTTAATGATTTAATGAAATTTGAATAACACAAACATTACCGAGAAATCCTCGCATAGAAATCAGAGCAATTTCAAAGATGCAATCAGAGATATGAAATTACAAGAAAGATAGGCGTGGTCAAACTGCCTATTGACAGATGTTAGGCTATGGCTGGCTAAAGGTGGTGCGAGATAAGATGGCTTGATAAGAAATTGTCTGAAAGCAGTGTGCTTTTAAAACAGTAGAAAATCAGACATGCAAGATTGCGATGATCTTCAAATTGATTAGTCCGCGACAATGTTTTTGCTGACTTAACAGCCAACGGACTTTAGAAATTCGTCTTGCGTGCCAGCGAAGAAACTGTGGATATTGTCTGTATTCAATCTATCTCTTTGTACGGCTTCAGTTCAAATATTCTGATTTCAGGACGATGCTATTGAATGGCAAACAGCTGCGCGAGAAACCCTAAGATATCAACGCCCACAAGCGCTCGCAGCCCTGTTTTAATCAAGAGGCTTCCAGTGGGGTTACATTTCAATGCATTATTGATGCATTATCCTCATTTATAGGCTACGTCTGAATTATTACAGCTTCATTGTGTTTTTAAATTATATGTTTAAGTTCAATTCTAGCTTGCTTTAGAGAACCAAATAAGGCTCTTTAAAACATAGTCCATGCGTGACTCATTATTTAATTAAATAATGTACTTAATAATTTAACGAAATTAGTATACTTATTAGGCTATTGCCTATAGGAAAGCAGGAGACCCGTTAGCTAGGATGACGCTGTGTGTTGTAACATATATCAGCTGTAATAATAAGAACAAGAGGAATCATGTTCATATTATGAATTAAATGTTTTATATAATAGGCCTTATAATAAGATGATAATTACTAGGGCTATGCTTAACGAATCGATCGCCTAAAACGGTTTCGTTTTATTTGTTGCAGTGGGTTTATGAATGAATAGACCAGCGACAATATGACAAATTGGCTGCATACAAAGCAACGTGTATATTGTTATTTATTAGATTTCTAGGTTATCTGTTATATTTCTTAATTTGGTCAGGTTTTTATTTTAATCATTTTCTCAGGAATAACATATTTTCTTTAGGAAAGTCGTAGCAAGAGGAGACGTGGGTTTATGTGTAGGCGTGCGGAGGGAGGGGAGAGCGGAGGCGGGGTAGGGGGGGTCTGTGGGGTGGCACGACACACTTTGTATGTATGAAGTTTTTTTTTAGAACTTTCTGCAATGTACGTCATCGGATCAGTCCATAAATGGGGATGTGTTATCTTACTGAGAATCTCCCTCAACCCGCCCCCCTCTCCGCACTCTTAGCGCTGCAGAGTTGGGGTGGGCGTCAATAACAAATCTGAGGATGGTAGGTTTCATTCCAAATAACATGAAATGCTATTGTGGCATCATATTTGACAGTATATGCGTGTTTCATTCTTTATAGATGACTCACAGGGCGATGAGAGATATTTCTGTTTGCTTTCCTATAAAGGTGTTTAGTTTTCCGAGTCAACCTTTCATGAACTTTAAATGGTGAGGGCTATGAATATGTATAGCTGTAGCTATAGCCTATAGCTCTCGGAAGTATTTTATTATTTTACATGGTAGGATCTGAAGTAGGCTAACAGTTGATAACACTCCAGTTGGAACTCCGAGTCTCAACACAACGTTTTAACAAAAAAATAATACGTTTTCCATCCTTTTCGTGCGTAATTGGATAGGGGATAGTTTAACATTTCCGTAACAGTAAAAATCAAAACCAACAAAAGGCTAATGATTATCATAATATTAATTGGCTAATGATAATAATATTACAATAATCGGATTATAATCGGTAGCGGTGGCGTCATCATTTTCATCATCAGCACCTCCATCCACCTAGTTATCATGTCATCATAATGAGTTATGGCGGGTTGAAACGTTTGAATCCAGCTATTTATCCATTCAACGATGCCGAGACACATCTTGGTTAGTTTAAATCATGGGAATACACGATTACAAAAGATGATCCAACACAATATGTCGAGGTTGTTGTTTCCAAAACCAATACCTTGCTCTGCTGCTTGTCCAGTAATTGTAACCAACGAGACAAGAGTCTGACTGGCTGCTGGCATGACGCCACTGCAGGACAATTCGGTGCGTGTGTGTGTGTGCGTGGGTGTGTTTGTGTGTGTCTATGTGCGTGTGTGTCTTTGTGTGTGTGGAACAATGAGGTCCGATGAATTGCGTCTGTTCAGAAAACAGAAAAGAGGCATAAGGGAATTGTCATATTTACAATCAACTCAATTCCGTTCTTAAATGTAATTGATTAAAGAGAGTGCATTGTACTGAATGTGCTCAGAAAAATAGATGTAATTGTAAAAGCATTTGTTGTGCATGCATATTATGCATATGTGTCTGTACAGTAGCCTAATTAATATCTGTATTCAGCATAACTTTGAGATGTCTTATGTGGTAGAGTTGGACTCAGGATACCTGCCATGAGTGTTTGAATATGGAATGAGTTGCTGAGCTCTACCACTGGTTGGCTTTCCACACTCTTTTGATATTGACATTAAGTTGGATGCCTGTGTTATGGACAGGGGCGAGCGATTCATTTACCTTACCTATTGAAATACTTAGGTGTAGTGCTCAAATAAGAGCTCAGCTTAGATCCTCCAGACTTTCTGGCAAACATTTCTGTTTCTGTACATTTCATTTGTGTGAGTTGGTGCTGCAGTCAATTTGACGAAACAAAGTGTGTGTTTTTGTTTTTTTGTGTTGTGGTGTGTGTGTGTGTGTGTGTGTGTGTGTGTGTGTGTGTGTGTGTGTGTGTGTGTGTGTGTGTGTGTGTGTGTGTGTGTGTGTGTGTGTGTGTGTGTGTGTGTGTGTGTGTGTGTGTGTGTGTCTGTGTGTGTGTGTCTGTGTGTGTGTCTGTGTGTGTGTGTGTGTGTGTGTATGTGTGTGTCTGTGTGTGTGTGTCTGTGTGTGTGTGTGAGAGAGAGAGAGAGAGAGAGAGAGAGAGAGAGAGAGAGAGAGAGAGAGAGAGAGAGAGAGAGAGAGAGAGAGAGAGAACTAGAGAGAGAGAGAGTGAGAGAGAGAGAGAGAGAGAGCGAGAGAGAGAGAGAGAGAGAGAGAGAGAGAGAGAGAGAGAGAGAGAGAGAGAGAGAGAGAGAGAGAGAGAGAGAGAGAGAGAGAGAGAAAGATATATGAGACTTCTTGCAAATTCCCCTGAACTGAGCTTGTTATGCATTATGCATTTTCTCATCCAGGTGTTCCCACAGGGTTTGGGCAGTATATACATAGACAGACGAGAGTTCAAACTTACCACTGGTTCTTAATAACACTATAGCCGGACATTTATTATGTTTCATTGGAAGCAGAGAAAGGGTTAATTGTACCCTGAAGTGTGAATTTTGATATAGAGTAGCTAATTCTCATCAGATATGCTTATGATGCCCATTTTGATGCTGCCACAGAGCCTTGTTATTCTATCGTCTGATTACTTCCAAGAGGTATCTTCTGAAGGTGTCTTAATTGAATGTTCATGTCACAGTGTGGATCTTGGCATCGCTGACTTGTCAGAATTATGTCACAGTTGGCAAGACAAGATGTGAAAAGATGTATGCCTGTGTGTAGTGTCATCAGTGTTGTTTTGGGCATCTGGTCAGTGAAGAGCAGGTATAGGGTGCCACAGTGTGTGCTTCTTGTGTTCGCTAAGTGCAGACTATCATGTTGTATGAACCACACTTTAACGTGAAAACGTTATTCAATATTTCTAAATTATTTGTTTATGGACTTCAGAACCATCTGTTTAAAAGTTGATGTCTGTTTTAGTTTTTAAAGTTTAGTTCACCCAAAATACAAAATTAAGTTCAATGTTCGCTTACATTGAAAATGGTGTAAAAGCTGGAGAGAGTGCATGCTTCAGATTTCTGGTTACTGCCACCAACCCCTAAGAGAACCTATGGGAGTGAACAGGGCTCCATCACCATGCTCTAAATGGCATGCTCAAACCACCTCATAGTACCCTTCAAGTAGCCTAACTTTACCTCTTTATATAAAAAATCAAATTCATCATGCTGCCCTTTTCTGAGTAGAAAATTGTTCAATGGGTAAGAGAAAGACAGTAGGCCGCTTCTGTCCAAGGATTGTAATGTTATGAAAGACGTGAAACAAGGAAATGTTGGCTTGCCACACAATTCATGGTAAAGCACCCATCACTCTTGAGAACTCCTTTTGCATAGCAATGACACTTTTTGACAAAGATAACCCTAGTGGGAGATGTCCCACACTTAACTTCAAGAATGATGTCTATTTTCTGAAAAAGGATTGGTGATTGTCTGAAATCTTTTATTCTGAAAGTGGCATGCTGAAAGCCAGTTTGGTTCACTGCTCAACATAACATAAGGGTCTTATGTTAGCATGTGTGTCTGAGTTTTAGTTTAGGGGCAGCAAGTTCTGATCAGGCACCCAATGTAACCTTCATCAGACACATAGTGTACTGTAGGTGCAAGGGCTGATCATTAGCACTGACACGTATAGTATAGCATAGGATAGCATTGCATAGCATAGCACAGCATGGTACTCGGTATTGGCTAGCTCTTTCTGACTTTGCTTAAACGTGACCCAACTATGCTTTTTAAATTCAGTTGCGATGCACTTTATTTCAGACACGCATTTTGAAGCTCTACACAGAATGCTAAATAATCTCCTCAAACAAACTATCTTAGGTAACAAGTCTCCTGAATTTTCCACTACTTAGAACGCCACCTTGCATTGTGCTGTATTTGCAGATATGAGAGAGACCATGTTGTTGTTCTTCTAATGAGATGCCAAGTGATTTATTTATAAATTACCTTGTTGGAACAGCCCCCGTGCAAGCTTCTTTTTTTTTGGAGTCATGTCGCTCAGCGATTGCTGATGCAACTCTTTGTCATCCAGAGTTTGCCCTCGCCTACTGTGATCCTTCAGGGAGGGCTATATTCATCTTGGCATGTCCCCAGGTGTGTTGGAGGTGGAGTGAATCACAAAGCAGGTGTGAGCATTCAATCCCATACTGCTATATGCCAAGTAAGAACCATCCACCTCATTAACTTGTACAGAGAAGAATCACGATGGCCATATAGCAAACACATCACAATAAATCGTTCATTGGATGAGGTCCAAGCCACAAGGACAATGAGATGTTTCCTTCATTTGACTGAGGTTGAGCCCAGAACCTTTTCTCTTCATCACTTGACTTCTCTAAAGAACACCCACTGTGTGCTTAAGTCAAAGGCTTTATTAATTTAAGTGAGACATTTTTTTTTCCTTTTCCAAGTTTATTGATTCAAGCCTTATTGAACACTGCTGGGATCTTCAGAATAACGTGTACATTTTCTTGAATATATACCTTTAATATTGAGAAGCCTTGCATTTAATGATAAGACTTTTGCTTTCATATGATTAAGTTATGTGTTATGAGAAGTTTACAATTTTATGTTAGGGGAAAAGGGAATGGAGACAATTGCTATCATGGCAAAAAGTGTCTACCAGTAGGCTTTCCGTCTGCATAGATCCTAACAACTAGGACATGGAATCTTCTCATTATATAGGCTGCCTGGAAGCGGCGCTGTTTAGTAGCTCTAGTTCGCAATCAGCGATTAGTCCTTCACTTCGCGCAAATCGTGGTGCTGTCCGCGGTTCTGAATGTTGAGTATGCGGCGCGTTGATAGAGGCGCTGTCCGTGGTGCTGAATGTTTAGTTCGTGGGCGCGCTGACCGCAACACTGTCAATGGTGTTGTTGTTTTTCTCGCGCTGATCGCGGCGCTGTCCATGTTGCTGAATATTTGTGCACTGGTATAATGTCACAACGAGGAATTCCCACAGATAAGTTATATGTGCACGCATGATTATATGTCACGTTGGATAAAGGCGTCTGGTAAATGGCTATTTTGTATTGAATCTGCGGCTTCTTCAATTTAAGTTACAACAATTTCAAGAGCTAGCCTATTCAAATGCTTCTTTGTCTTAACTTTGGACATTCCCTGAGATGGTTATATCTACTTGTAACCCATAGTTTTGTTGGTATAACATACATGGCATAGCCTACCTATGGGATCTGACGATGAACCATTTCAAAGGCTTAGGAAAACGAGGTCTAGCTAGGCAGGCTTACCTTTTGCATTTACAACACATCTCCTGGTCTATACAGGAACATTTCAATGTATCCACTGCTAGACGTAAGTCTTCTGTAGACTTAATCAATCCCATACAGAATATACACTTAGTTATAACACATTAATGAAATAATTATGTAGCAGTGAATGTGTGATTCTGTCCAATTTCACAACTAAAGTAACAGTGCTCTCTAAAGAAATGCCATATTTCTGGTAAAATACATGGAATAAGAATCTCTATTTTTGGGTAGGGTATTGGTTTTCTTATTTTCATGATTTATTAGGGATTTTTTAAGACCAAGTTCTAAGTAGTAGACACATATATATATATATATATATATATATATGCTATAAGCCTCGGACATCTTATCAGATCTAATCACATCTTATCATGACACGCAATGTAGCCACATGGCACAGAATCAAATGCGTTATTATTTTTTTATGTACAGTACAGCTACAAAAATAACACATCTGATGTCAGTGAAACACGGAAGAAAGATACATGGCCAAACCCTTCTTTATCCCACTCCCATCTGTCGACCAAAGGCGTATAAAAAGCATGATGAGAGCTAGGCCTGCTTTGGGACTCTGGTAACCGTGTTTGGTGGCAAGCAACCAGTCAGCCAGCGGAGAGTCACATGTTGCAACGTCATTATGTAGTAAGTTACTGTAGTTGCAAGGGATACAGGCGTCATTTCAAGCTCAAGAGGTCTCTCATCGCGTAGTGCCGTCGCGGTGCGGCGTATAGCATGCAACCCCTTCTGTTTTAAGCGATCTCCAAAGGAGCCGTGCAGCCATGGGAGTCCATTACCTCAACCATGCAATTTCCACCATCAATAATTTAATCTATTTGCTCCAAAGCTGAAGAGATATCCTGAAGCTGTCGGACAGTACAGGGAAAATATAGCTTAAGTAATTACATAGGGGGTTGTCCAAAACATCCCAGATGACACTGTCCTGTTGAATGGTCTCCTTTACGACTGGGCAGTAAAAGGTATGTTTTTCTAAACTTTTTTGATCGTGTTCGCTCTGCTGTGTCGATGCTCGCTCGTTTTGTGAGTGGGGAGATGTTTTAAAAGTATTGTAATCAAGTTGGGGATCATGCAGGCGCACCGACTTTGTCGCAGTTTGAGAGAGGATACGTGTAACTCTATCCTCTTGTTCATTAATAAAAAACGGCGTTATTATGCTGATTGAATTTCTAATAGGGACCACGAAAGGGGTCAGTGGAGGTAATAATTTAGTTTCCTGATGTATTTAGCTAATTAATTAATGCGAAGAGTTGTACATTTAGCCATGTTGGCTATTGCCACTGTAAGAAATAGGCGAGTAGGCTACATTGCCTACCCACATGGGCTGTAGGCCTATTGTAGATTATTCCTTTTAACCCATAATCCATAAATGCAATGCATTGAAATGTTATGTTAAATAATATAGCAGCGTAATTCAGATAACACATTTTTTAACAATCTGTAAATTGACTATCTTTTCTCAAAAAACAGACAGGTTTGTAAGCAAATTATGAAAACAAAAGTTTGATGTAGTCATTAAGACTTTATAGGAAACTTGAGACCTATGCTCAGCTATACCCTGCAGTGTTAGTCTAGCTCTCTCTTAATCCGGATAACCTCACAAGGCAAGGCGAGGATGAATATACGGATTATAAAACGAATCCCTACATGGAGCAGTCGCGCAATTATCAAGGAGCGCGCGGAAAATACCACAAATATGACATTTTATGCGCTCTAGTTCGAGAACAACCCAGCGGCGCCTCGATACTGCTGTTTACCAAGTAAACCTTGTTAATGTTTGGTGTAGAGATTTTTTTTGCTTTCTGTCTGAGATTGTTGCTGTTTTGTAGTGTGGGCTAGTTTGTCTAGGGACATTGCATCAAATAGCTCTGAAAGTAGGCTCCAAATTTGGCACAGACTTGGAAAACTAACTAAATATGAATTAATGCCATACGGTTAACACGATTTTCTTTTTGTTTAGTAACATTTTGCTTTTTCAGTCTACAAGTGTTCATGTTTTCCTTTTTGACTTTGTTATCGCCTTAAAGTAAGTAAGTGTGTGTGTGCGTGCGTGTGTGTGTGCGTGTGCGCGTGCGTGCGTGTGTGTACGTGTGTGTGTGTGTTCGAGAGAGAGAGAGAAAGAGAGTGGATGTCTCTTAAGAACATTTCGTGGTCTAATACGCCATCTAGCGCAAATATATGGAAACATCTTGACACCCGTTTTAAAGTAGGCCTAGGTCAAGGTCTTATGTGCTGCTGTTGCCCCTTTATCTTAATATTGTTCGTATACACCACTTGCAATCAAATTCCAATCAACATCGTCTTAAGATACTGCTGATTTCTTTAAGTATGAATATGTGCAGTAGGCTAATAAGCTAACTTGAGCACTGTTGATGAAAGTCATTATCTTCAAGACATGCCTTTCATCATGTTGCTAAATGTAATTACCCTACGGGTTTATAAGGGCTATTTAATGGTTGTAAAAATCCCAAAGAGAGGACAGAGTACTGGGCTTGTCGACCTATGTAGGGACACTGTCTGACAGGGTCAATAAATTCATTGACATGTAATGTAGACCTTATGTTTATTTATTAATTAAGATGGCCTACACTGGTATTACAGGCTAGCAATTGGCAACTTGTAATTTTGACAGCCAATGTACACATAATAAAATATTGTTAGGCTGTGGTTTTGAAGCAGTTATCATTTTACCTGTGTGACCTGGTTGGCAGTCACGTTGACAGGTTAACATGTTGCACCACTAATTAGTAGTAAGTGCAACTTACGGATAGACATGCAGGAAATGTTGCCCTTATTAGAGTACTACGTTTATCAGGAGGTGGCTTAAGTATGAAGTGGGTAACCTTTGAATATTATGATATTGTTATATATAGGCTATTGGACCTGTCTTTTGTAAACTGGCACATTAATGACATTAATGACATTTCCAGAGGAAGTGGTGGAGGACAACGCCCACATTATCTGTCAATGGAAAAGATGCCACTTGGGCCTTCATGATCTACTGGAACATATTCCAACAGTCTTAACATGTCTTGTTTTAAGTGGTCATTACATTTATTTTATGATTCTTATCCATTTCAAGATGCTATTGTCAGATAGGGAGCAGATCTCTCAAAACAGGCTTCCACGTGGTTTCTTGGTTGCATCTGTTAGCTATTACGGGGAAAAAGGATAATGGCGTTACATTTGTATATTGTGACTGAGTCCTCTAGTATGTTTCCAAAATATATAGTTCATATAAATGAAGCATTATCTTTTAGGTAGGTTTATTTGGAGCACATCCAAAGGTCATATTTTAATGGACTGGATAGGAAAACATGTTGATTGGTGTAGCCATAGCACAAGCTGATGTACAGGGATCTTGGATCATGTGGAGACTGGGTATTTTCCCCCCGTAGTGACTTACTTGACAATGTGTTTTCAAAGTGAAAACATTTTAAAAAGAGAGGCCTGTTAAGACAAGAATCTTGAGAAAATGACTCTTTGAAATAGAAAGTTAGTATGTATTGCCACAGAAAATTAATGACTGTGTATTGCCCACATTCATGACTGTGTAAGTTAAGTGGAAGTGAAATATGAAGTCATATGTTGTCATGTGCTGAGTTTTGTACATGGTTGAAACACCATTGTGTTTGTGAATCCACTCCAGCATCTGTCAAAGGGAGATTTTTCATTATAATCCCCACCTGACACGAAGAGCAAACACTGCAAGGCACCAAGCTATCTCTAAACCGAACCGTATAGCCGTGCCGGCCTCTCTAACAACAATTGAACAGGTGCTCATCTGAATGTGTTATCGCAAAGCCCTGCCACTATGTGGAAATCCGTCAACTTTTATCAATGAACGTTCTGAATGCACCAAATGCAACTGTAAAGGACTGATTTTATTTATGGAATCTTGATATTACGGAATATATGTTATGGCTGGATAGAGTGTGTAAGTTTGCTTGTTCTCTTCCACACCCATACTGTACATATCCAGTACATGATAATTAAATATGACTGCACTGATTACCTGGAGATAAAAAATCTTGACTGTAAAATCCAATTCAGAGCTGAAGATATTCTCAAATCTAATATATTAAATGAAAACATATCAGCCATGGTGAGAATCACTTTTATTTTGGTTTGAATTAGATCGGTCTCAGAGAGTACTGTTATTCTGAGCCAGTCCCACAGCAATGAAGTGATTTATCGGCTAGATTGCATTTTAACAGGATGTTGATTGAGAGCATAAGCCATATTGATTTTCCTGATGGAAACAGGAAATAGCCGAGTTAGAAATAAAATTATTTGTTGTTCCCGGTGTGAGGAGGCCCAGAGGACTGGCAGGCAATTGCACACTGATGAGTGGCACTGCCCCCAAAACACCTCCCCTCCATCCTGTCCCCTATGGAGACCTGGGAGAGACGTCATCTGTGGTTGTTATGCTGCAAAATGACGCCTGCACTGACTCCCCACCCCCTGTTACTGCAATTTAGCCCCAGTGATCCATCAGGGAAGAAGGACTACTACCTCTGCTGCAGCATCTTCTACATGAAGATGGACCCCCAATCAGTTCATGTATCAGTGAGCAGTGTGATGGGATTTCAGTCCATGTATTTGTTTTCCTAGATCATTGGGGCAGCCTAATGACTGGATTTGACAGGTCACAGGAACACTTTATAGGATGATAAAGGATTACCTCATATGAATGATTATTTTCAAATTACAATATTGAGAAAATGTTGGAATGATTTCCTGCTCATCTATGTTTGCTTGGCTGCGTTTTGTCTCCAAGGTTGTTTTTTCGGTAAGAGGAAAGATGCCCCCATCCCCCTGCAAACACGTACAAACCAAACCCTCCCATCCTCTCCTCCTCCATCCCCTCCCTTCCCTCTAACACACACTCACACTCTGGAGAAACACGTCACTGAGCTTGGGGACTCAGCGGCTCATTAAGGAGAAGGATGTGATATTCTCAATCGAGACTGTGAGACTCCCAGCACGCCTATTTATAGATGCAATATCTCTATGGCAGTCACCGTGGCGTTGGCTAATCGCAGCCGTGGCCCCAGACACCAATTAAGAATGAAACAAATGCTTTTTAGGTGGGGTCTGCCCCTCCCTTCTGCTAAGGTCCTTCCGTCCGCCACACTGCCTGGTGGGGGAGCGGATCTGCTTGGAGCGTATTCCTGCATCAGGTCGGGACACAAGGAGGGTGCAGAGTGCAGAGTGCAGTCAAAGCCCTGCCGTGGCTATTTTTAAATGCCCCCCTCTGGAGAGCGATAGCTAGGTTTCTTATATTGTGGTTGTTTTCATATGTTTGACTCTGGGTCTGGGATGTCCGTGGATATGTTGAATTGCTGTGACTCATAGGGCATAAAGGTAAGAGATGCTATTGTGAGCTAGGGGTGAAGGATGAGGGTGTGTGTGTATATTCATATATTTTGGCTCTGTTGGGCCCTTGTGGCATTCTTTCCCTTGCAATGTCTGTTTACCAAATTTATGTGAGCAGCTGTACAGAGTATGCATCTGATAGAAGAGGTACGTGAGCAAGCACATTACCTCTCTTCACTTTTCTAACCAGTACTTTACTGACTCTCTCTCAGTCTCTGCTAGCGCTACTGCTCACTCTCAGCATTCCTTTATTTAAACATCTCTATGTCCCTTAATAAATCCTGCTCCCAATTTGACCCTATCAAGTTTAGCATATTAATGGTAATATTACAACAAATATTGGTTGCCTTTTACAAAATTACATAAAATAAACAGTCACTTATCTGAACCTAGTCAGAAACATTCATGTATTCAACCAATCAATCGATCAATAAGTCTCTATTAACCCTGTGGGAAATGTGGTGTGAAGTCAGGCTAACACATGAAATGTGTTAGGCTACAATACATGACATTGGATTGGAAACATGATATAACTTGAGCCTGCTCTGCTCAATAGCTAAACGGAAAAAAAGTATTCAGGCCACATAGTGTTTATGATACAGTACATGCCATCCAGGGATTACAACATCAAAATATGAGAAAGATAATGATGATGATTATGGTGATGATGATGATTATGATGAAGACATACTGTAGTTTCCTTATCAGTTTAACATAATTGTTAAAAAAATTGTTGTTGTTTGTCGTTGTTGAAGAAGAGAAAATAATGATATATTGGGTTGCACTTCATAATAGGATGGACCATTAGGAGATAATTAGCAATCTAATGCTTTGACACTTAAAGCATGATGCCTAGCCACATCCACTCCCAGTCTGAAAAAACTTGGCCTCAGTTGAAAACGCTGGTGTCAGCAGCCCTTAATGTTGCTTCTGGGGCCTTTGTGGGAAATATTGTATGTGAAATATTGTATGGGAAATATTGTATGGGAAATGAGGAAACAGAAAAAATGGAAATCACAAGAACAGCACAATCGGTTACATGCGCAATTATTTCAACTAGGTCTGGGTTGTTATTTTTAAAGAGATCCAATCCAGAAAAAAACATCCAATCATGTATGGTAATTACTTATACCTTTATTTTCAAGTTGGCCAAATAGTAGTGGGCACTCATGGTGGTGTCAGACTGCTGGCTTTCTTTGCAGCTGGAGGAGAAATGTGATACTCTGGTAGTAATGGGGGGAGATGGTAGGCGTGCATCATCTAATGGTGCTTAGTAATAACTGAAAGGAACACAATTAGATTGTGATCCAACCTTGAGATATGGAATACTGTAATAATGAGTGTATTATGTACAGTATTTTGTATAAGCACACAACTCTGATAACTCAATAGAAGAAAAGTGTTGATATATTATATAATACATAATATAGCTACATAAGATTATATACATATAAGTTGCACTAACATTTCATCCTCTCTCCCCTTTCATCCCTCTCTCTCCACTCTCTCTTTCTCTCTCTCTAGATCCACCAGGTTAGAAGAGTGATGACCATCCTGTTCCTTACTATGGTTATTTCATACTTCAGTTGCATGAGAGCTGCTCCCATGAGAGACGCCCCGGGTATGCGGAGCCACCGAACGGAAGGCTACTTGGGTGCTGCAGTGACAGCCGGCCGGGGCCACGGGACTCCACAGAGCGGGGGTGGGCCGGGCCAGCATGGGGGACTGCCCTCGCTCACAGACACGTTTGAGCAGGTGATTGAGGAGCTCTTGGAGGTGGATGGAGAAGCAGCTCAGCTGGGGCCTGGGGCTGACAAGGGCCAGGGAGGAGGGGGTCCTTCCTCTGTGGTCACCACGGAGACCAAGGATGTCGACCTGTATGCATCGCGGGTGATGATCAGCAACCAAGTGCCTTTAGAGCCACCGCTGCTTTTTCTCCTGGAGGAATACAAAAACTACCTGGATGCCGCTAACATGTCCATGAGGGTACGGCGGCATTCTGACCCGTCGCGGCGTGGAGAGCTGAGTGTGTGTGATAGTATTAGCCAGTGGGTGACAGCTGTGGACAAAAAGACAGCAATAGACATGTCTGGGCAGACCGTTACCGTCCTGGAAAAGGTCCCTGTCCCCAATGGCCAACTGAAGCAATACTTTTATGAGACCAAATGTAACCCTATGGGGTACACAAAGGAGGGCTGCCGTGGAATAGACAAGAGGCATTATAACTCCCAATGCAGGACAACCCAGTCCTACGTGCGAGCGCTCACCATGGATAGCAAAAAGAAGATTGGCTGGCGGTTTATAAGGATAGACACATCATGTGTATGCACATTGACCATTAAAAGAGGAAGATAGTGTATATAATGTATAGATTTTATTGAGAGTTTAAAAAAGAGAGTAAAGAGAAAATATCTATTTGTATATATACATAACAGGGTAAATTATTCCGTCAAATGAAAATTTTATGGACTGCATGTAAAAAAAGATGAAGTTTATACAGTAAAAGTGATACTACAGTCTATTTATTGAACATATTCATGACCTTGTAAACAATTAAAAAAAGATCTGATCAGTCATTTGCGCCCAGTTTAAATTACTATATCACATTCCTCAAGACATTGTGGTTTGTTTACGTTGCCAAGAATTTGAGAAAGAAGGAAAAGAGCGATGAGGATGAGGGAGAGGGTGAGGACGAGTTCCATTAAAAAAAACTTGCATGCTGCTTCAATTGTGAATTGAGAATTTGTCCACCTAAGAAAAAAGGATATGATACCGACCAAAACATTCCGTTTACATACTCAACAGTAAGGGTTTCCTCCTCAGTACTTTATCTGTTTACTGTTCTAAACTTCTCAAGGTAATGTTGGAATTACATACTATGTCAAGGTGCTGTTGTCAAAGCTTTGCTGTTTATTTTTTTATCCCCACCAGAGGACAAAATATAAGAATATATATATATATATATAAAATTTATTCATTGACATATGTTTCTGGATTAATATAATTAATTTTGTATGTTGTGAAGTTGTTTGCAATATTAAATTGAAATATTTGAAGAAATAAAAATGACTATAGGCAACTGAAAAACAAAACCAATGTCAATAAAGTTTGAACCCTACATTTCTAGTTACACTGCATAAACATTAGAGGAAAACATGGACGGATGGACGGCCAGACAGATCAGCAGACAGATACATAAATACCTACCTTCCTACATGCATACCTACCATCCTACCTACCTACGTACCTGCCTGTCTGCCTGCATGCATGCAGACCAGAGGAGGCTGGTGGGAAGAGCTAGAGGAGGACAGGCTTATTGTAATGGCTGGAATGGAATAAATGGAATGGTATCAAAACATATGGAAACCGCATGTTTGGCTATGTTCCATTTATACCATTACAGCCATTTCAATGAGCCCATCCTCCTATAGCAGACAGACAGACAAACAAACAGACAAACAAATAGACCAGATAGATTTTATTTTCATCAGCATTAGCTTGGTTATAAAAGCCTCAATATATACTCAATCAACAACACAAAGAATCAGAACATATAAAAGGCCCATAAGTCTACGTCGTATAGCCTAGGCTACAAGCTGATCCTTGATGACCTCTGAGAGCTTGATGATGAGTACATTCAAAAGTTTTCAATTCTGAAGACAGGATCCTTGACTGGCGAATTCCTTGGATGGGCCATCTCAACCCTGTCCCATCGACACAGGTAGGTGTCCCATGCCTAGAAATGGATGGACAACATTCTCTCACAAAGGATACCAAAACATGCCTAATTGTGATAATAAAATATAACAATAAAAGTGCATTCAAGGTATATTCCGTACAATTTGCACACACAAATAGCACTTAAATTATTGCATATATATCTATAGTACTCGGAAAATTGCATTTTATAATAGAAAAATCACTTTTCTAAACATCATTTGAGGTATCCTTCCAAATTACAGCCCTACATAATGTGTTTACAAGTCTCCTATCACAACAAAAACATAAAAAATGGGTCAATAGTCTATGTCCTCAGTTTTGCCGTTATGATAAGGTAACACAGTTTAATAGATAGTAATGAGTACTAGGCCTATGTAGTGTTTCAGCTTTCAGAAGGCAAATTCCCTATTGCTGTGAGAAGTGGAAATTAGTCAATAGAAATGCATACATTATGCAAGCACTGACAGAGATCAAAATTATGGTTTTAAACATATTGAAGCAACATTGTAGGTTTACAAAGACATTTACAAACAATTCATTTTGGGTTATGAATAGTGATCAGATAAGACATTTTAATAACTATACGTTAAAATCTATAATTTAAATAACCATTGAAAAACTGTAAATATTGCAGGTTATACATTTAGGACACCACATTTTCAAAAATATATATGACTACTCAGTTTTTCCCCCATCGTGGATTGAGCACATTGACCGTATATTGCGCCGTTTGCGTGTCCTTGGCGCAACAACAATCCCCGTCAATACAGCCCAAATCTGTTGTTTATCGCCTAGTGGATATTTTGCTAGTCTGCTCATTTCTCCTGAACAGTGCCGGATTTAGGCTATTATGGCGTCTTTGGGGGAACCTGTTCGACTGGAAAGAGGTAAAACGTCAAACAACACAGATTGCTTGATCAATAATAATGGTTAAAATTATGAAAATACACACTAGCCAAACAGATGGCTAGCTGGTTAACGGTAGCTAATCTGTAATTTAACTTAGTTAGCTAACGTTAGCCATTTCATTTTGAAATAACTAGCCCAAAGTACAATCATCTCTCAAAAGTCGAAAGAAAAATAGATTATTCCAATATAATCGCTTTAGTTTTCAGAAAGACAGATGGGCTGAGTTGCTAATGTTGTAGCCAGCTAATGTTAGCTAAATTTAGATAGCTATCCTCTAAGGCTGGTAGTTTGCAGTGGTGTAAAGTACTTATGAACAAATACTTTAAAGTACTACTTAAATAGTTTTTGGGGGTATCTGTACTTTACTATTTATATTTTTGCCAACTTTTACTTCACTACGTTTCTAAAGAAAATAATGTACTTTTTACTCCATACATTTTCCCTGACACCCAAAAGTACTGATTACATTTTGACAGGAAAATGGTACAATTCACACACTTATCAAGAGAACATACCCTGGTCATCCCTACTGCCTCTAATCTGGCGGACTCACTAAACACAAATGCTTTGTTTTTAAATTAATGTCTGAGTGTTGTATTGTGCTCCTGGCTATCCATACATTTAAAAAATGGTGCCGTATGGTTTGCATAATGTAAGGAATTTGAAATTATTAATACGTTTACTTTTGATACTTAAGTATATTTAAAACCAAATACCAAAACCAATAGACTTTTACTCAAGTAGTATTTTACTGGGTGACTTTTACTTGAGTTGTTTTCTATTAAGGTATCTTTACTTTTAGTCAAGTATGACAAATGGGTACTTTTTCCACCACTGGTACTTTGTAGCTTCCTAGCAATGTTAGCAGTTGCACCCAAACAAAAGTTCAGCGTCCAGTATGTAGCTAGCTGTAGCTCAGTAGCTAGCTAGGTTAGTTTGAAAATGTTGTGCCCGAAAGCCCGGACTATGTTACTTGAAGTCCTGATGATACAAGTCCCTGTCCATTGAATTCTACCATGTGTGATGAAGATTTGGTAATGATCAGCTATGCCTGCATCATAATACCCTGTGCATGGACAGATTTACTTCATCAATCTACAAAATCAAAAACCAACAGACTCCATTACTCTTGTGCTGGAGTGTTAGATCCTCTGCCTCAAGCAATTATTTCCCAAAGCAAAGTCTCTAAATCGATGTTAATTATTGGTAAGATCTCTGAAGGTGGGTGGTCTCCATGTTTTCTCCCCACAGACATTTCTCGGGCCATTGAATTGCTTGACAAGCTCCAGAGGACGGGGGAAGTGCCACCCCAGAAACTGCAGGCACTGCAAAGGGTCTTGCAGAGCGAGTTCTGTAATGCTGTACGAGAGGTGAGCTGAGACTATGCCATTAAATGCCCATCACACCCTTCAAAGTTCAACTCAAATTATGTGGCCAAATCTGGACCTCAAGGCCAGAAGTACTGCTGATTTTCATTCTCCCCCTCCAATCAGTGTGATTGATTCAGACCTGGGGCACCAGGTGAGTGGAAAAAAATAACCAGCAGTACCCTGGACCTCCAGGCTCTGATTTGTGTACTTGTGTGAGATGGGGCTGATACAGACAGGCCTATAAAACATGAATTGTTTGATTGCTGCATATAGACTAGGTATTTGATTTCAGATATAAGATGTGTCATTCCTTTGATGTCAGTGTATAGTGTTGTGATTACGAAATAAGCTATCCAGTTTGAGGATTAATTAATAGCTTGGAACCCTGGACAACAAGAACTACCAGGATCTCCATTTTTAACATGTCAGACTTTTTGAAGGAAGTAATTCAGCTTTGCAGTGTGCATTCGACTAACCTTCTTTCTGCCTTCTCTAAACAACTCTGTAGGTGTATGAACATGTGTATGAGACAGTGGACATTAACAGTAGCCCAGAAGTCAGGGCAAATGCCACAGCCAAGGTATGTCACAACAACAACAACCAATATTAAACAACTCTGTAGGCAACTCTGGGTTAGCAACCTCTCCTCTCTTGTCTTGTAGGCCACTGTTGCAGCGTTTGCGGCCAGTGAGGGGCACTCACACCCTCGCGTGGTGGAGCTACCTAAGACGGAGGAAGGACTTGGCTTCAATATAATGGGAGGGAAGGAACAGAACTCTCCTATTTACATCTCACGCATCATTCCTGGTGGAATCGCCGACCGCCATGGGGGCCTCAAGAGAGGCGACCAGCTTCTTTCTGTCAATGGAGTGGTACGTGTCGTTTATGCAGTCTCTGGTTGTGTCCGAATACCCGTACTTGCGTTCTAAATAGTAGGCATTTTGGGAAGGCGAAAAATAAAGTTTTGTAGAATGTGCAATTTCGAAAATTGAGTATGCTTTAAAAATTCCAGTATGTCATACTCATTTTGGCTTTTTGTTTAGTAGAATTTGCTGCACACTTGAGGAAGAGAATTGTATTTCGAGGCCCACGTGTGTCTGACAACAGCTGAGGGGACAAGCTGTACCAAAATGAATTAATGTAGGGAATCGACACAATTGCGCATTAGATGATGTAGGATGAGCCTAGTATGCTGTTATATTTTGCTTACTGCATTTGTTTTTACTAAACACTACGTTCTAAATAGTACAGTTGAAGTCGGAACTTTACATACACTTAGGTTGGAGTAATTAACTTGTTTTTCAACCACTCCACAAATTTCTTGTTAACAAACTATAGTTTTGGCAAGTCGGTTAGGACATTATTTGTACCCCCCCTCAATTCTCAAAAGCGTATGCTATCATTATGATAAAACACTGGCTTAGTTAAACAGACAACAACAACAAAAGTGTCCCTTGTTTAGTGGTTTTACGCATCATCATGATGATGTGGCAACAACTTGCTTTTTGAAAAGTTCTATATCTTGAAAACTTGATTGCTGACATGCAACACATTTTGGGACTCTATCAACAGTGGACTAATGTATACTTTTGAGTGGATTATTCCTTTAAGCAATGGTCCAGGACCAGGATACAGTTGAAGTCAGAAGTTTACATACACTTAGGTTGGAGTCATTAAAACTTGTTTTTCAACCACTCCACAATTCTTTTGTTAACAAACTATAGTTTTGGCAAGTCTGTTAGGACATCTACTTTGTGCATGACACAAGTCATTTTTCCAACAATTGTTTACAGACAGATTATTTAACTTATAATTCACTGTATCACAATTCCAGTGGGTCAGAAGTTTACATACAGTAAGTTGACTGTGCCTTTTAAACAGCTTGGAAAGTTCCAGAAAATGAAATGATGTCATGGCTTTAGAAGCTTCTGATAGGCTAATTGACATCATTTGAGTCAATTGGAGGTGTACATGTGGGTGTATTTCAAGGCCTACCTTCAAACTCAGTGCCTCTTTGCTTAACATTATGGGAAAATCAAAAGAAATCAGCCAAGACCTCAGAAAAAAATGGTAGACCTCCACAAGTTTGGTTCATCCCTGGGAGCAATTTCCAAACGCCTGAAGGTACCACGTTCATCTGTACAAACAATAGTATGCAAGTATAAACACCATGGGACCACGTAGCCATCATACCGCTCAGGAAGGAGACGCGTTCTGCCTCCTAGAGATGAACATACTTTGGTGCGAAAAGTGCAAATAAATCCCAGAACAACAGCAAAGGACCTTGTGAAGATGCTGGAGGAAACCGGTACAAAATTATCTATATCCACAGTAAAACGAGTCCTATATCGACATAACCTGAAAGGCCGCTCAGCAAGGAAGAAGCCAATGCTCCAAAACTGCCATAAAAAAACCAGACTACGCTTTGCAACTGCACATGGGGACAAAGATCGTACTTTTTGGAGAAATGTCCTCTGGTCTGATGAAACAAAAATAGAACCGTTTGGCCATAATGACCATCGTTACGTTTGGAGGAAAAAGGGGGAAGGCTTGCAAGCCGAAGAACACCATCCCAACCGTGAAGCACGGGGGGTGGCAGCATCATGTTGTGGGGGTGCTTTGCTGCAGGAGGGACTGGTGTGCTTCACAAAATAGATGGCATTAAGAGGCAGGAAAATTATGTGGATATATTGAAGCAACATCTCAAGACATCTGTCAGGAAGTTAAAGCTTGGTCGCAAATGGGTCTTCCAAATGGACAATGACCCCAAGCATCCTTCCAAAGTTGTGGCAAAATGGCTTAAGGACAACAAAGTCAAGGTATTGGAGTGTCCATCACAAAGCCCTGACCTCAATCCTACAGAAAATGTGTGGGCAGAACTGAAAAAGTGTGTGCGAGCAAGGAGGCCTACAAACCTGACTCAGTTACACCAGCTCTGTCAGGATGGAATGGGGCAAAATTCACCCAATTTTTATTGTGGGAAGCTTGTGGAAGGCTACCAAAAACGTTTGACCCAAGTTAAACAATTTAAAGGCAACGCTACCAAATACTAATTGAGTATATGTAAACTTCTGACCCCTGGGAATGTGATGAAATAAATAAAAGCTGAAATAAATCCTTCTCTCTACTATTATTCTGACATTTCACATTCTTAAAATAAAGTGGTGATCCTAACTGACCAAAGACAGGGAATTGTTACTAGGATTAAATGTCAGGAATTGTGAAAAACCTGAGTTTAAATGTATGTAAACTTCGGACTTCAACTGTATGTAGTATGATTAGTACACAGTATGCAGTTTAAGTAAATAGCAGGCAAGCCAGATTTCGGACACGGCTACTATCAATATACATTTATCATATTCAGTCACCTAATTTTGTTTGTTATTTAAATTAATCATCCTTTTATCTCTTTCTTTCCAGAGTGTGGAGGGGGAGCACCATGAGAAAGCTGTGGAGCTTCTCAAAGCTGCCCAGGGCACTGTGAAGCTGGTGGTCAGGTACACTCCTAAAGTCCTTGAGGAAATGGAGTCCCGCTTTGAGAAGATGAGGTCTGCAAAGCGCCGGCAACAGAACAGCTATCCCCAATAGTGTTTTTTTCATCACTGGCACGCAATTCCCTTATCTTTCACCCTCTTCCAGCCATCTGTCCCAGTCACAATTTTAACCTTTTTCTAAAACTTAGGACACTAAGTTGAGTTATGTATCCACATGTATATATTTCTACCTTTTCTACACCCTACCCCTGCGACTTCTGACACTGTCCTCCACACCACGACTCAAGGCAAACACTAGATTTATCATATTTCTACAAGTAGTTGGTCATTCACGCTTTACATGTGCATTACATTTTGGGCTGACATATTGGATGTGGTTTGAGGACCTGTGAGACCCACAACAGAGGTTCATTGATTGAAGAGATGGTATATTTATTTATTTTAGTACAGCCTTTATAATGTGCCTCAGGGCAATACAAATGTATTTAAACTTGTACTGTCATACTGTCATTCAAATTACCCTCGTTTTAATTTGGGTATAAAACTAAGCTCAGATGATTTAACACTTCAATGCCAGGTTTACTAAGCATTTGCAGGAATGCAAACTTCACCGCTGCTATTTTTGAGAGTGAAAAGAACTGGTAGTAATAGAATACATTTGGGATATAAGGGGTATAGAATATATATATTATCGAAGGAATTGTGTGTACATTTATATAGAAATATTGTATTTTGTGTTTACCAGTATATGAAGGCTAAATGGAGACCGTTATGTTTCACCATGGTCTCTGTTTTGTTTTTTTCCCTCCTGAAAATAACATGTGTGAACATTTTGGTAGATCTGTGTTTAGTATTCTAATCTTAAATTGTTAAGGAATTAAATAATACATTCTCTGAATTTATTTTTAACTTCGTGCTGATGTTTTTACTGTCTTACAAGCTTTAAAAAAAGATTTTGCTGTCTCATAAAATATTCAGCAACTTCTAGCTTTTGCATCCCATGAATCATTTAGAGCCTTCAAATGTGTAGGTTTTCAGTGGACTGGGAGAAGGCTTACTAAGCACAGCATCAGTCTTTTAAAATTCAGATAACCTTTTCCCCTTATGACAGTAAGGGGGGACAGTATACAATTTTGAGACCTGAGGCAAACCTGACATTTTAAATATTTCAAAAGAGCAATAAGTCAGAACCTTTCGAAACCAGAGCGGTATTTCATGAACAGGGTCAGTGGATTTTGAGATTTCCAAAGAAAGCTGCTTTCCCATAGCCATTTTTTTTCTCATTTCTTTGAGTTATTTTGCACTATTCACACTTCAAAGGTGTGGCCAACTCACTCAAGGTGGGTTTACAGTAGGTCGGCCAACTTGTCGCAGCGACGACACAAATGCCATTGTTGTCCAACACAAACTGACGTTTCCAAAAAGCATAAACGAGAAAAAGACAATTGCACTACCACCAGCATGGTTGTTTGAAATAGGGTGCTACCTGCTATCTTTCAATGCGAGTAAACCCATTATTGAATGGCATGCATTAAAAAAAATGCATGTTATCTACTGGTATGTGAAACCCACCTTCATTAATACAGTTCAAAATAAAGACCAATAACGTTGCTATGCTGTTGCTAAGCTGTGGTTGAGTTAACAAAGCCATATTTTTGGTTGCTGACTTACAGGTTTGAATGATATACTTGTTGACCTATAAAATTAGGTACATGTCCCATTTGGTGAACTATCCCTTTAAGATGGGAACTTAATTTGGTATCACTGATTTCAATTCCAGATATGTTATTTTTCAACTGAATAGTATAGATTGTATTTTAATTTTATGGTCACTTGTGAATGTACTGTATGTACGTTTTTGCTGAATTTGAATAAAATGTATTCATCTAAATCATGAAACATTTAGTATTTCCTTCACTCTAAAGTTTTCTTCACTTCATAAAGAAAATATTCTATGTTCTATTCATACTTTTAAACAGATGTGTAAAATAAACAAAGGCTTAACAGATTTGGCACCCAATAGCAAGTTGGTTACGTGTCGGCTTGCCCCTCTACCTTGACAATTCCTAGAGCTTTGTGAAACACCCCTCAGGTTTCTACCCTCTTATATTTTGGAAGGGTCAATAAAATATTTTTCTAAGTGTTTTCTTTTGATATTTTTATTTTTTACAAAGGATTTTCATGAGAGAAAAAAAATCCTGAAATTATTTGTATTCCTTTTCTGACTGTTATATTCTTGTTTTGAGTACCAAGACCAAACTTGCAACTTTTATGAGAACTATTTGATATGATGTTGAATGTTTGCTTGTTTTGGACTGTTAGGTCTACTTACAAAATGTGCTGCTCTCAGTTTATTCTGTCCATTTGTATTGTGTTACGTTGATGTGGATGTATATAATTATTTAGATCAAAATTATTTAGATCCAAAAACTGCACAAAATAAATTATACCATGAAAAATGTTTTTATTTGCTTATTTTTTATTCTCAACTTACTATTACCATCACTTTTATTGTGTATTTCCTTTAACAATTGTAGTTTTAACATCCTTTTTGTTTAAGAGGCCCACGTTTTTAGTTTGATACCAAATTTTGATGATGCCATATTATGTCATATTGCCAGAGGCAAGAATGGTACTCTAGTAAGGGCTCTGTGCCGTTTCATAGAGTATGGCACTATGTTGGTACTAATGTAGTCTACATTAGGTGTCTGTTCTAAGGTCACAGCACAGTCCCAGCTCCATCTGTCCCGTTATTGACCACTGAGAGTCAATGGCACTTTGCTGGACTGAACAGTGGCCTAATCACTTACATGCGGCGTATCATTATCACCATGTAGTGATTCCAGTTTCCCTAAATGTGTTTTTTTTCTGACATTTTTCATTGGGTTGACGCCGCCCGGCATCCGGACCATCTCCTCACTTCGCCTTGCAAATCAAGTCCACCCTGTTGGAATTTTCTCCTCCAATCAAAATTAATTTGATTTCCCCGCCCATCACGCGTTTTTCCGTTTACCCCCTGCCTTGGAACTTTCTTTCCGCCTGTGCAAATCTCGTCGTGAACACGCATCTGCCTTCTCAGTGTCAAGTGAGTGTCTTTTAAAGGCAATTTAGCATATACACACCCAGTGAAAATAAGTCCAACACGGCACCATAACGTAGGCATTCCCTTCAAATATTTGTCTTACCCCTAACCTAAAATTGGACAGCAAATAACGTATTGGAGAGGAGCATGCTAGCCAGTTAGCTTGCTATCTAATAGCCATGACATATCACCATGTGTACTCGCTCTCACTATTGCCCCAAAGAAACAAGGCCCAAAACTGTAGCTAGCTCAGTGATTGGTAACATTATTCACTAGGGAGGTTTTCAATGCCACATCTTCATATTCTGATTGAAGAAATAACAGTTATCAGTGACAACCTCACTAACTTGGAACTTAGTGGACAGTGCGCTAGCAAGCTCGGCTAACTGGCTAATTTGCTAACCTCAGTTATCTAGCCAACGTTACCTAGTTAGCTAATCTATCAGATGTTTTGAGTAAGGTAACGAGTCCTAGTGTTTGGTAAAGATGCCCAACAAACGTATTATTTCTCACTTAGATTCTGGAGAAGGTGTATAAATATCACTCTTGAAACAAATGCAAAGTAGGTATTTATAGGCCTAGCTACTTGATGATCTGTGGGTATGACATGGACAATTGTTATAATGTTTTCTGCAGGTTATAGGATTATACTGCGACGTTCCCTTTGAGACGCATGTGTACTACTTGTAATTGTCTAAAGTAACTTAACTGTATTGGATATATATTTTTTAATGCCCTGGTTTTTTTTGTCATATGATGTATAACTGCATCATGACCTGTATTGCAGAATGCGTTACGTTGCTGCATACCTGCTCTCTGCCCTCGGTGGTAATGCCAGCCCACAGGCTGCGGACATCAAGAAGATCCTGGAAAGTGTTGGCATTGAGGCTGACAACACACGCATGCAGAAGGTATGCTTAATAACACATGTTTTACCTTATCTCAGTGTTGAGTAAAAGAAACGCACCACTTGTGTGTTCTGAAAGTTGAGCTCAAACAGAAAACATGCTTGCAATTTCTATGGACCACTAATTTATGACCCCTTTTTTCCCGCCTTCAGGTCGTCACTGAACTCAGTGGCAAAAATGTGGAGGAGGTGATTGCCCAAGGTGAGTTGCAGAACTGTCAATGCATAATGAAAAGTCACTGAAGAGAACATCTACTTAAAATTAGAACCTGAAATGGTCATTCTGGACTAAGCACACTGGTGGTTTAATCTGCTAGAAATTTGCTTTGAAACTCTAGCAAGGCTTATCAGCCACTGTATTAGTGTTATTAGTTATTGGTATATACAACAATATAGTTGTAATTAAATCAGTTAACTGTAATTTCTCTGACAGGCTATGGTAAACTGGCCAGTATGCCAGCTGGTGGTGCTGTGGCAGTGGCCAGCTCAGGTGGAGCCGCTGCTGCTGGAGCAGCTGCCCCCGCTGCAGGTGAGCATACATCAGAGCCCACATGAGTGTTCTAGATCCTTGTCAAGTTGACCTTTTGGATTAACATCATTTTTCATACCAAACTGGGCTCAATGCCTTCTAATGGGGTGTTAAGTTATAGATATTGATGTGTGGGTCAGCTCAATATCTATTGGGCACTTGGTCAGGCAAGCTAAAGCTTATTTGCCTTTACTAAATACATGGGAAATGTTATAGTAATGACCAGAACGGTCTCAATGCAAATAGCATTAAAACAGTTTCATTGCTAAATGCATGGATTTTTTAATTGGCGTGGATCATTATTTTTATTACATCAAGGCTGGTAGAATGGGACCGTTTTAAAAACAGCAGGTCAGTTTCGGATTGATAAATGGCTGATCAGCGCATTACTAGTTCATAAAGGGTAGTTTATTTTGTTTATGAACATGTATTTTGGGAAACTGTTTATTATATTACTTTCACTATAACTAGCTTTGAATATCTCTGTTTTCAGACAATGTATTTGGTGAAGATGGTATTGTTAATTGATTACTGTGATCTCTTTACAGCTGAGGAGAAGAAGGAAGAGAAGGAGGAGTCTGAAGAGGGATCTGATGACGACATGGGATTCGGCCTGTTCGACTAAACTTGTTAAAAATCTGAAATAAACTTTGTGGAAAAGGCTAAATGTACCGTGTATTTTCTGCTTTGGGTATTTTGCTTAATGAAAGGAAACTTTTTTGTTTTTCCATCTGAACACAGTCAGGCGCTGAAGCAGTTGGGTGCTGCATAGCCCTTGATCATGACTGTTCCATTACATTACACAAGTCATTGGATGATGGTTCCCTCTGTACTGGGGAATTTTGTTACGAGCCCTGGATGCTCAGTTTGAACATTACCACACAGCAAAAGGACCTTATCTTTCATATCAGATAGAAATGTAATAAAAAAGGATGTGTTCCCTTACCACCTTCCGGAGACACCTGAAACCCCACCTCTTTAAGGAATACCTAGGATAGGATAAAGTAATCCTTCTAACCCCCCCCCCTTAAAAGAGTTAGATGCACTATTGTAAAGTGGTTGTTCCACTGGATATCATAAGGTGAATGCACCAATTTGTAAGTCGCTCTGGATAAGAGCGTCTGCTAAATGACTTAAATGTAAATGTAAATGTTCCCACACAAACATACAGTATCTCCATGCTACAGTGTGTTACAGAAAACAGATTGAAGTTAGTCTACTCACTACCTGTGCTAATTGGCCATCTGCGTCTCCTAACGTGTGTAAATGGACCCTACAAAAGGGTTGTCACTGGAAAAATACTATTGGCTGCAACTGGTAACTGTACAGCAAGTGTATTTAGCGTTTGTGAAATTATTTTGGGATATGAAAGTAGGGATTTATGTTTATAGAATTGTACCACAATTGAGAATCGATTCAGGTTTAGATGGAGTATTTGGCTGTTTAGGCTTCCAGAGCCACATCGCCTTTAAGCAACATGTAAGGTCCTTGGACTGTAAGGTGTAACGTTAGGTACCTTTAATACATTTTTGGGCTTGGTGCTGCACTGCAGCCATGTGAAGGTGCAATTAGTCATTTGCTTGCTATTGTACAGTTTGAATCTAATTCTATTTTGGGAATTATAGTCAAGGTGTGTGACAGGTATTGATTGTCGACTCATTTGACTGCTACTACACAATGATTTCAGTAGTTGCTAGTGTGGTAAAAGGTTAAATTCATGGATAAAACAGCAGATGGCGCCATTTACCCTTCTGCTACTGGCCCTGTCCAGAAACAACCCGTCTCCCTAGGCACTTGTCTTGAATGGGTACTATAACAAATGTTGAGCTCATGAGCCTGCAGCTACTCTTCCTAAAGTCCACATAAAACATCACAGGCTAATACATACATTAATAGACAAGGACAGAACTACATACACACATTTCAAATTGTATTTGTCACATGCGCCGAATACAACAGGTATTACAGTGAAATGCTTACTTATAAGCCCTTAAACTTGGCGCTCTGGTACCACTTGCCGTGCGGTAGCAGAGAGAACAGTCTATGACTAGGGTGGCTGGAGTCTTTGACAATATTTAGGCCCTTCCTCTGTCACCGCCTGGTATAGTGGTCCTGGATGGCAGGAAGCTTGGCCCCGGTGATGTACTGGGCCGTACTCACTACCCTCTGTAGTGCCTTGCGGTCGGAGGCCGAGCAGTTGCCATACCAGGCACGGATGCAACCCGTCAGGATGATCTCAATGGTGCAGCTGTAAAATGCTTTGAGGATCTGAGGACCCATGCCAAATCTTTTCAGTCTCCTGAGGGGAAATAGGTTTTGTCGTGCCCTCTTCACTACTGTCTTGGTGTGCTTGGACCATGTTAGTTTGTTGGTGATGTGGACGCCAAGGAACTTGAAGCTCTCAACCTGCTCCACTGCAGCCCGGTTGATGAGAATGGTGCATGCTCGGTCCTCCTTTTCCTGTAGTCCACAATCATCTCCTTTGTCTTGATCACGTTGAGGGAGAGGTTGTTGTCGTTGCACCACACAGGTCTCTGACCTCCTCCCTATAGGCTGTCTCATTGTTGTCGGTGATCAGGCCTACCACTGTTGTGTCATCAGCAAACTTAATGATGGTGTTGGAGTCATGCCTGGCCGTGCAGTCATGAGTGAACAGGGAGTACAGGAGGGGACTGAGCATGCACCCCTGAGGGGCCCCCGTGTTGAGGATCAGCGTGGCGGATGTGTTGTTACCTACCCTTACCACCTGGGGGCAGCCCGTCAGGAAGTCCAGGATCCAGTTGCAGAGGGAGGTGTTTAATCCCAGGGTCCTTAGTTTAGTGATGAGCTTTGAGGGCACTATGGTGTTGAACGCTGAGCTGTAGTCAATGAATAGTATTCTCACATAGGTGTTCCTTTTGTCCATTTAATATAAGTATACACATTTATGCCTTCATAACCATGTGATTCATAGACTACTGAATGCAAGTGAAACACATGAAAATCGAAGTACATTAAACAAGATGTGTTGCAAATAGGCTGCTAAATTCCCCTGATGTAAATAATGCTACCATGTTCCTATAGTTACCACCCTTAATGGGTATCCTGGGTATAGACTTTTACAGTTACCACCCTCAAAGGGTTTCCTGAGGTAAGATGTAATCTCTTAAAGGTCCAATGCAGCCGTTATCTCAATATCAAATCATTTCTGGCTAACAATTAAGTACCTTACTGTGATTGTTTTCAATTGAAATGGTCCGAAATAATCATATCTTAATAGCAAAGAGCAATTTCTCAAGAAATGTTGCTATGACTGTCTGGGAATGGTCTGAGTGGGGAGGGGAAAACGGAAAACTAGCTGTTATTGGCAGAGAGGTTTGGAATACTTTCTTCGGCTTCGGGTTTTTTCGGTTGTTCAGGCACACAACATTTTTTCTTGAGGCAAGCCGAAGTCGGTAGCCGACTCGTCGACAATTGGTCAACAGTAGGGATTCTTCAATTAAGTGCCTGTTGTCATTCAAAGGGAGACGACTCCTTCTCATGCACATTTTTTCACTTGAAAAATACTGCACCAAACATCCTAGTCAGATGCAAAATTATGTGGCGAAGATCTCCTCTGCAAAAAAAATTATAAATTAATTACAGATTTCTTATGTTATCTTAGATTAATTCGGACTATTTTGAGGAAGTGTATACTGGCTACAGCGTCTGAAAATTGACAAACAGTACTATTGCCGCTTTTTTCAAAATTTTCAAGCGAAAGTATTTTTTAAGGTAGTATGCAAGCACACTCGTTATGTTCGGCTAGGCGCCAGGCAAATTGAAGCATGCTGACGCCTTAACACAGGGGCCTCAGCCCTCTGCTGTACTCCCTGTTCTCGCACGACACCAACTCCATTATCAAGTTTGCTGACAACACCACAGTTGTAGGCCTGGAAAACAACAACGACGAGTCAGCCTATAGGAAGGAAAGTGAACTGGCATTGGGGTGCCAGGACACCAACCTCCCCCTCAACATCAGCAAAAGAAAGGGTTTGATTGTTGACTTCAGGAAACAGAGGATGGAACGTGCCCCAATCCACATCAATGGGAGTCAGCCGTTTTAAACTCCTCAACGTCCACATCACAGAGGACTTGACATGGACCAACAACACCAAAACTCTTGTCAAGAGGATGCAACAGCGTCTCTACTTCCTAAGGCAGCTAAAGAAATGTGGCATGCCACACCAGGTCCTCTCCAAATACTACCGCTGCACCATCAGAGCGTCCTGACCGGTTGCATCACGACCTGGTGCGGGAATTGCTCCATCCATGACCACAAGGCCCTCCAGCAGGTGGTGAAGACAGCCCAGCACAGGACATCTACTTGAAACGGTGCCTGAGGAAGGCCTGCAGCATCATCACGGACCCCACACATACCAGCTACGAGCTGTTCACTCCTTTACCGTCGGGCAGACAGAATTGGAGCATGAGGTCTGATACCAACAGGCTCAGAGACAGTTTCTATCTACAAGCCATCAGACTGCTGAACACTTGAACTGGACTGACCACCTGCTCTGATTCTCCACACCTTAGCACACATGCACTCACGCACACACCAACACACACAGTCGTGTTTAATTAACTAACCTTGTGGGGACACACAATTAATAACCATTCAAAATCCTATTTTCCCTAACCCTTAAACCAAACCCAGTACATCACTGGGGCCAAGCTTCCAGCCATCCAGGACCTCTATACCAGGCCGTGTCAGAGGAAGGCCCTAAAAATTGTCAAAGACTCCAGCCACCCTAGTCATTCTCTCTGCTACTACATGGCAAGCGGTACCGGAGCGCCATGTCTAGGTCCAAAAGGCTTCTCAACAACTTCTACCCCCAAGCCATAAGACTCCTGTAAAGCTAATCAAATGGCTATCCAGACTATTTACATTGCCTCCCCCCTTCTTTTACGCTGCTGCTATTCTCTGTTTATTATCTATACATAGTCACTTTAAAAACCTCTTAAGGACCCGCCCCTTTTTCCCGAATTTTCTCCTAAAATGACATACCCAAAACTAACTGCCTGTAGCTCAGGACCTGAAGCAAGGATATGCATATTCTTGATACCATTTTAAAGGAAACACTTTGAAGTTTATGGAATTGTTAAATTAATATAATAGAATATAACACATTAGATCTGGTAAAAGATAATGTTTTTTTTTGTACCATCATATTTGAAATGCAAGAGAAAGGCCATAATGTATTATTCCAGCCCAGGTGCAATTTAGATATTGGCCACTAGATGGCAGCAGTGTATGTGCAAAGTTTTATACTGATCCAATGAACCATTGCATTTCTGTTCAACATTTTGTATCAAGACTGCCCAAATATGCCTAATTGGTTTATTAATACATTTTCAAGTTCATAACTGTGCACTCTCCTCAAACAATAGCATGGTATTCTTTCACTGTATTAGCTACTGTAAATTGGACAGTGCAGTTAGATTAACACGAATTTAAGCTTTCTGATATATATCAGATATGTCTATGTCTATGTCCTGATTTATATCAGATATGTCTATGTCCTGGGAAATTTTCTTGTTACTTACAACTTCATGCTAATCACATTAGCCTACGTTAGCTCAACTGTCCCGCGGGGGACCCACCGATCCTGTAGAGGTTTTAACTCTACCTACATGTACATATTACCTCAATTACCTCGACTAACTGGTGCCCCGGCACATTGACTCTGTACCGGTACCCCCTGTACATAGCCTCACTATTGTTATTTTACTGCTGCTTTTTAATTATTTGTTCATTTCTTTTACATTTATTACTTATTTATTTTTCAATTAACACTTTTATTTCTTATTTTTTTGTTCTTAAAACTTCTTAAAGCATTGTTGTTTATGGGCTTGTAAGTAAGCATTTCACTGTAAGGTCTGTTGTATTCGGCACATGTGACAAATAACATTTGATTTGATTTGAAACACGAACCCTTACCCTAAACCAACCCTAACCTTAACCCCAAAACCCAACCTTAACTCCTAACACTAAGTCCTAAACCTAATTCTAACCCTAACATTAATTCTACATTAACCCTAAACCCCATAGAAATAGCATGGGGAATAACAAAATGTCCCCAGTTGGTCAAATTTGGTTTGTTTACTATTCTTGTGGGGTCTTCTGATCCCTATAAGTAGAGTTAAACACGTCCAGACAAACACTACCTGACCAAAAGTATGTGGATACCTGCTCGTCGAACATCTCTTTCCAAAATCATGGGTATTAATATGGAGTTGGTCCGCCCTTTGCTGCTAAAAAGCCTCCACTTTTCTGGGGAGGCTTTCCACTAGATGTTGGAACATTGCTGCAGTGATTTGCTTCCATTCAGCTCCAAGAGTATTAGTGAGGTCGGGCACTGATGTTGGGCGATTAGGCCTGGCTGGCATTTGGCGTTCCAATTCATCTCAAATGGGGTTGAGGTCATTGCCCAGTGATCTCGACAAACCATTTCTGTATGGGCCTCGCTTTGTGCACGGGGGCATTGTCATGCTGAAACAGGAAAGGGTCTTCCCCAAAGTGTTGCCACAAAGTCGGAAGCACAGAATCCTCTAGAATGTCATTGTATGCTGTAGCGTTAAGATTTCCCTTCACTGGAACTAAGGGGCCTAGCCCAAACCATAAAAAACAGCCCCAGACCATTATTCCTCCTCCACCAAACTGTACAATTGGCACTATGCATTTGGCCAGGTAGCGTTCTCCTGGCATCCGCCAAACCCAGATTCGTCCGGCAGACTGCCAGATGGTGAGAACATGCATAACTACAGAGAACGTGTTTCCACTGCTCCAGAGTCCAATGGCGGTGAGCTTTACACCACTCCAGCTGATGCTTGACATTGCACATGGTGATCTTAGGCTTGTGTGCGGCTTTTCGGCCATTGAAACCCATTTTATGAAACTCCCGACGAACACTTCTTGTGTTAACGTTGCTTCCAGAGGCAGTTTGGAACTCAGTAATGAGTGTTGCAGGACAGAAGATTTTTACACGCTACGCGCTTCAGCACTTGGCGGTCCCCTTCTGTGAGCTTGTGTGGCCTATCACTTGCTCCTAGCCATTTCCACATCACAATAACAGCCCTTACAGTTGACCAGGGCAGCTCTAGCAGGGCATAAATTTGACAAACTGACTTGTTGGAATGGTGCCATTGTATGACGGTGCCACGTTGGAAGTCACTGAGCTCTTCAGTAAGGCCATTCTACTGCCAATGTTTGTTTATGGAGATTGCATGACTGTGTACTTGATTTTATACACCTGTCAGCAACGGGTGTGGCTGAAATAGCCAAATCCACTCATTTGAAGGGGTGTCCACATACTTTTGCATATATAGTGTACATACATCCACAAACACATATATATTCATGCTACACACACATCACAACTGCAGCTACCAGACTAGTATTGTTAAATTGTTAAATACTGCACAATTTAAACACTTGCCCCCCTAACCCTCTTCCCCAAAACACGTGTAAATATTAGACTATAAATTGTGCCTTCCTGTATTATACTTGTTTAAAATGTTTATTCTATTTTACTTAGCCATTTACTTTATGTTCATAATCTTATCTTTTAATATTTCTTATTGCAAGTAAGAATTTATTTGGAAGGTGTATACAATGTGTATCCTGTACATATGACTAATAAAACTTGAAACATTCATGAACATGAAATAACCAGGCCTTGAATCTTGAGCCTTGTTACAGTCTATCGCCCTTAATAACGGGTTAGCTGAGATATAGTGTAACATGTTACAGTACCACCCGCTATGGGTTTCATTGGGTAAAATGCAACATTCATGAACATGAAATAACCAGGCCTTGATCTTGAGCCTTGTTATAGTCCATCACCCTTAACAGGTTAGCTGAGATACAGTGTCATGTGTTACAATCTACCACCCATGAAGGGTTAGCTGAGGTATTGTGCTGGGCTTTGGACCTGCTCATAAAATGAACAAGGTCCCTGTGAATCAGTTGTTGTTACGCTCCTGCTCATGTAAAATGAACCAGAATCAGATGGGAGTTTCACCTAAGGTCCTTGGCTCCGCTGAGGCTTTCACCTCAGCCACCGTGATCAGTGTTAACGGACGTGAAAGCAGCAACCTTGAATCATGTGGAGTTTCCTCCCTCTAAAGTTTTAACTTAATGATTTCCACCTTCATTTCCCTACACCACATTCACACCCAGCAGCATCCACAAGTCACACACATACACACATATCAGTACATACTTTGGTATCATGGACAGAACAAGATTTTTTTAAAGAATGCTCACTTTATACACGTATGCCTAACATTCCATACATGAATAATACTTTGCTCTACTGAGGCAGGCCCTGATATCCTAATATCACCGCACCAATGTTCTTTAAATAACTTGAGAGATTCTCACATCAGTCACCCACTGGGCACAGACGTCAATTCAATGTCTATTCAACATTGGTTCAACATAATTTAATCGAAATGACATGGAAACAATGTTTATTCAACCAGTGTGTGCCCAGTGAGTAGTCAGAGAGCTGAACAGAGTATGATATCATATAGAGCATGACTGAAGTCCTTACTCTACTGAGGCTTTGCTTAAAATTGCTTTCTCTAAGCAGGCCCTGATATACCTTTAACCCAAACACCAGACGTGCTCGAGAGGGAGATGCTACAAGCTATTTAGGTCAGAGGCATTGTGATGTGATGTTTTATTCATTTTTTGCCGAAATGTTGCTCTCTGATGGTCCAATTACCCTTTGTGTTGAATGAGTGAGAGTTGCAGATAAGTGAGAACTGGGTTAATGTCAACTTGTGTAAAGTTGTGAGAGTTGGTAAACATAATAAGGATGCAGCTGTCAGCATTGGTGTGCTTTGTCAGCAGTGTCTGGTTGTTGGGCAGGTGGTAAATTGGCTGTGCCAAATAATCATTGAAGTTTTGTGCCTCCACTAGCCCCAGTAAACACGATTTGCTGAGTCTGAACAATGCAATGATTCTATCTAGGACACAGGAAGGAATGAAACATAAGCTGCCCTCCCAAGCAAAAAGGCAGTAACTGCTCATAGAGTGGAACTGAGAAAAATGGCTTCAAAGTTTTTTAATTGTCCAGCCAAATGAATTCTAGGGATATCATTGGAGATGTAATGATCTGTTGCCTTACTATGAGTACATTTTTTATTCATGTTGACCCTGACCTCTGACATGACCTTTGACCCTTAAACGGCAGTTACTGCCTTCTTCCTTGGCATGATATGTTATAAATTGCAGGGTAATACCAAAGCAAAGAGCAGTATCTGCCATTTTCATTTGTTAGTTTACTATACTTGTCATGTATGCTATTAATACAAGAGCAGTGTAATTACTGACAGTGTAACAGAGTTGAAACGGCATCCTTTGTGCGTCTTCCACTGAGATACCAGTTGCATTTACATAGAGATGTAGGTTCTGCATTAGTCACATTACATACTGTGTTTCACAAGTAGTCCATGTCTTGTTATAAGAATAAATGTGAAAAGCAGCACTGCAATTGTTTGAATTACATGAAATTATTACCTGTCTTGTAATATATAATGATGGAACATGATAGAAGTATGACATAGGGTAATACAAATTATAAAAAATGACCATGAGATTGCTAATAAAAACATTTTATTTGTATTTTTTCAAATGACAGTTTTGAATGAATAAATAAATAACAGGTTTAAGAATGCATTTTAAACATATTTACATGTTCATATTCACAAGAGGACCCAAATGACATTTAGCTACAATTGATAAAATGCTGAATAGTTACATAAAGTTTTTAAGTAAAACTTCTTCAGTGCTCTTCCATATCACTCCTCATCCTCAGCAATGCTGTTCACAGCCAAGGCATTCCAGAACTGCCTTCGATTTGCAGGCATCAGAGGACACAGCTTGGTGATTATGTCCATCTTCTTGGACTCTTCTATCCCTCTATCCTGTGTACGTAGTGTCGAGGGTGTCTCTAGAGTGACTTTCTTCATGATAAAGTCAAGCTCTGTGAAGTCCTTTTCTTCATGGGAGACTTTGTAGAAGAGACTCCTGGATCCACTCCTCAACTGGATCTCAGCCATCT
Source organism: Salvelinus alpinus (assembly GCF_045679555.1). Lineage (NCBI taxonomy): Eukaryota > Metazoa > Chordata > Actinopteri > Salmoniformes > Salmonidae > Salvelinus > Salvelinus alpinus. The sequence goes on from NC_092118.1 coordinate 22,783,161, forward strand.
CTGCCAGCTTTGGTGCTGCTGCCTTCTTCAGCTTGACGATGGAATGGCTAGCTTTCCATGCCAGGATGTTTTCCTTTTTCATTTCCACCACCTCCACCTTGCCTGCATTGGAAGTGGCGACCACATGGAGGAAGTCCCCGAAGTCGTACACCACACCTGCAGGTCGAGCTTTCATTTCCTGTTCCATGCCATGGTGGAGACTGTCTGCACTCATGAAGGTGTGTCCTGGCTTGAAGAACTTGAGGGTGATGTCCTCCATCAAAGTTGAGTCAGCATTGACAACACTCACTGAGAAGTGCAGTTATCCACCCAATACACTGCATGCTTGACATCTCTCTCCCTCTCCAGTGCTGTTACGTAAGATTAAGTAATCTCCTCTGCCTTCCGACCAGCTGTTCCTTCCTGCCATACCACTGAGATTTTCTTCTTCTTTTGAGACTTCTTTCGAATGGTGGCGAATGTCTCGTGATAGGCAACGATTCTTCTTGTGAACAATGCTGTTTTCACACCTGGCATGTGAGGGAGCAGGCCAATCTTTCTGTGCATCAGCCTGGTAATGGCTTCTGCTCTGCCCTGCAGACTTCTTATGTTCCTCATATTTCCTACATTGCATGCAGTCGGGGTTGGTGATGGTGAATTCAGGTGCTGCATGGCTGTTGTCTTGGCAGGCTTGGGTTTCCATGGCCTCATTCTCCCTGTGCTCCATCTTCAGATGATGACCCTGCACCAAACAGAGCTCGCACTCCTCCTCTCCAAGCTTCACAAAGCTGATGTTCCTTCCCTTTACCGCCTTGCGATAGGTTTCGTAACCGCAGCTGGCATCTTTGTTCTTCTCCTTGTAGTCATTATGCATGAACCGAATATTGATATCACTAGGTAGGTAGAGGCGATGTGGGGCATGCTCTCGTCTGTAGTGGCTGATTTGGGGATGGAAGGACTCAATGTGTTGCAGGATTGGATTCATGTTCAATTTGCTCGCTGAAGCTTTCTTTCCCCTCTGATCCTTTGGTGGAATCAGTTTGGTGGTGATTGACTTGCCCATCATCGTGACAATCAGCCTGTCATTTTTGGGGTGGTAGCCCAATGTTGTCAGAAAAAACACTTTGCACACCTGTTGTGCAGAACCGCTCTGGTTTGGAAGATGGCACAGAAACGACCTGCTGCGTCGACTGTCAGCGCCAACAGTGATATTTTTCTTAGATTGCTGTGCCACCATGTGGAAGATCCATGTCCTCTTCTCCTTATACTTCATCTCCCAATACTTTTCCCATATTTCCTTTTCCCTACCCTCTGAAATATTCTGAGTACATTGTCTCTTGCATTTGGGACCACATGGCTTACCCATTGGTGGAATCTTGGATTTCTTGTTTGATAGGTTGTCTGGATGGACTTTACACCCAATTACATTTTATAACCTATGTTTCAGTGCCCTCATTAACTGTTAGCTCATGACATCAATATACACTGAGTGTACAAAAAATATGTGTGTGTTGACACATGGTCATAAGTGTGTGCTTCAATACCACTGGTGACAGTCGGGAGTGCCACCACATGACATTGTGGCCTCATTGAAAGAGTGTGTGCGTTAGTGGTGCAGGTCTCAGCTGTTGGTTCACGCACCCGCAATTGCTAATAATCCCCCCCGACTGTATGTGATAACGGCCCGCACCCAACCCCTTATGCTTGATCCAAAAATGTGGTCAAAGGTATTCTTCGTATGGAGGGTGTGATGCAATTCCGGAGCCGCAGGAGGCATGCAGAGGCCAAATCAAAATCCATACCGCATTGTCGTGCGTCTCTCAAATTGTGTAACAATGCGCGGGGCTCCGTATAGCTCCGCATTGACATTATTGGTTGACTGTAGGTGGAGGCGGGAGGTCCAGTATAAACACAAACTCACTTCCTTGACAACTTCCTTCACAATAGCTCTGCTCCGCTTAGCGCAAGAAGAATGAAAGTCCTGACGTCTGCGGCAGCTGCATCGCAGTAAATGCTGTATGGCCACTTCAGATGGCGGATTGACCATGCAGAGCCTTTAACCCGCAAATATACACTGAGTGTACAAAACAACACCTGCTCTTTCCATGACATAGACTGACCAGGTGAATCCAGGTGAAATCTATGATCCGTTATTGATGTCACCTTTAAATGTAAAGTCCCTGGTTCTGGTACCGGTTCCGACCGACATTTTCGCAAAAAAATAGTTCTGTGGACACCATAGATCAAAATGGCTTGCATTGAGTGATAGCCCTGGTTCCCACGGACATTGTAGGATATTTATTGAGCCTGTATGACACAGGATGTGAAATCTGAAAACACTTGAAACTCTTCTGACAGTCCAGCAACTCCTTCACTCATGCCGCCAAACATACCCTCGTAAAACTGACTATTCTACCGATCCTCGACTTCGGCGATGTAATTTACAAAATAGCCTCCAACACTCTACTCAGCAAACTGGATGCAGTCTATGACAGTGCTATCCGTTTTGTCCCCAAAGCCCCATATACCACCCACCACTGCGACCAGAATGCTCTCATCGGCTGGCCCTTGCTACATATTCGTCGCCAGACCCACTGGCTCCAGGTCATCTATAAGTCTTTGCTAGGTAAAGCTCTGCCTTATCTCAACTCACTGGTCACGATAACAACACCCACCCGTAGCACGCGCTCCAGCAGGTATATCTCACTGGTCATTCCCAAAGCCAACACCTCCTTTGGCCACCTTTCCTTCCAGTTCTCTGCTGCCAATGACTGGAACGAATTGCAAAAATCGCTGAAGTTGGAGACTTATATCTCACCCACTAACTTTAAACATCAGCTATCTGAGCAGCTAACCGATCGCTGCAGCTGTACACAGCCCATCTATAAATAGCCCATACAATCTACCTACCTTATCCCCATATTGTTTTTATTTACTTTTTTGCTCTTTTGCACACCAGTACTTCTACTTGCACATCATCATCTGCACATCTATCACTCCAGTGTTAATTTGCTAAATTCGAATTACTTTGCCACTATGGCCTATTTATTGCCTTACCTCCTCACGCCATTTGCACACACTGTATATAGACTTTTTAAAATTGTATTATTGATTGTACATTTGTTTATTCCATGTGAAACTCTGTGTTGTTGTTTGTGTCGCACTGCTTTGCTTTATCTTGGCCAAGTCGCAGTTGTAAATGAGAACTTGTTCTCAACTGGCCTACCTGGTTAAATAAAGGTGAAATAAAAAAATAAAAAAACTCCTGGCTGTACCCTACCTCAGCCACTGACAAAACACATGCCTGCATCTCAAAAGACTCTACGTGGTCAATCCAATGTCTGCAGTGGCCGTACAGCATTTATACTTCTTGCCTTAGCTGAGCAGATCAGAGCTGTTGTCAAGGAAGTTGTTTACAGGACCTCCCGTCCTCCCCTTCCGTCAACCAATGTCAATGCGGAGCTATACAGAGCCCTTCGCATTGTTATAACATTTGGAGAGACGCATGGCAATGCGCATTTTGGTCTCTGCATCCCTCCACAGGTCGCTGCAATTGCTTCACGCCATCCATTCCACGTCTCCGACCACATTATTTGATCAAGCATAAATTGGCTTTGAGCCTACATTGTAGAGTAGCATGAGAGAGTGGTTATATCACTGTAGCACATTCAGAGATTGATTTATAGCCATTCATCTAAAATAATTAATATATTTTAAACAAAAAACACTTTCTGTTTGTCATAAATGGACAAGATTTAACGAGTTCAGGAAGCCAAGCTAGATGGGGGCAGACGTTTTGATAAAGAGAGACCTTTAGAAAATATACACATTTTCTCTAACACGCAACATACAAATATGTATTTTACAGTTATAAAGAAGGTGACATCTTATACAGTGGGGAGAACAAGTATTTGATACACTGCCGATTTTGCAGGTTTTCCTACTTACAAAGCATGTAGAGTTCTGTCATTTTTATCATAGGTACACTTCAACTGTGAGAGACAGAATCTAAAATAAAAATCCAGAAAATCACATTGTATGATTTTTAAGTAATTAATTTGCATTTTATTGCATGACATAAGTATTTGATACATCAGAAAAGCAGAACTTAATATTTGGTACAGAAACCTTTGTTTGCAATTACAGAGATCATACGTTTCCTGTAGTTCTTGACCAGGTTTGCACACACTGCAGCAGGGATTTTGGCCCACTCCTCCATACAGACCTTCTCCAGATCCTTCAGGTTTCGGGGCTGTCGCTGGGCAATACGGACTTTCAGCTCCCTCCAAAGATTATCTATTGGGTTCAGGTCTGGAGACTGGCTAGGCCACTCCAGGACCTTGAGATGCTTCTTACGGAGCCACTCCTTAGTTGCCCTGGCTGTGTGTTTCGGGTCGCTGTCATGCTGGAAGACCCAGCCACGACCCATCTTCAATGCTCTTACTGAGGGAAGGAGGTTGTTGGCCAAGATCTCGCGATACATGGCCCCATCCATCCTCCCCTCAATACGGCGCAGTCGTCCTGTCCCCTTTGCAGAAAAGCATCCCCAAAGAATGATGTTTCCACCTCCATGGTTCACGGTTGGGATGATGTTCTTGGGGTTGTACTCATCCTTCTTCTTCCTCCAAACACGGCGAGTGGAGTTTAGACCAAAAAGCTCTATTTTTGTCTCATCAGACCACATGACCTTCTCCCATTCCTCCTCTGGATCATCCAGATGGTCATTGGCAAACTTCAGACGGGCCTTTACATGCGCTGGGTTGAGCAGGGGACCTTGCGTGCGCTGCAGGATTTTAATCCATGACGGCGTAGTGTGTTACTAATGGTTTTCTTTGAGACTGTGGTCCCAGCTCTCTTCAGGTCATTGACTAGGTTCTGCCGTGTAGTTCTGGGCTGATCCCTCACCTTCCTCATGATCATTGATGCCCCACGAGGTGAGATCTTGCATGGAACCCCAGACCGAGGGTGATTGACCTTCATCTTGAACTTCTTCCATTTTCTAATAATTGCGCCAACAGTTGTTGCCTTCTCACCAAGCTGCTTGCCTATTGTCCTGTAGCCCATCCCAGCCTTGTGCAGGTCTACAATTTTATCCCTGATGTCCTTACACAGCTCTCTGGTCTTGGCTATTGTGGAGAGGTTGGAGTCTGTTTGATTGAGTGTGTGAACAGGTGTCTTTTATACAGGTAACGAGTTCAAACAGGTCCAGTTAATACAGGTAATGAGTGGAGAACAGGAGGGCTTCTTAAAGAAAAACTAACAGGTCTGTGAGAGCCGGAATTCTTACTGGTTGGTAGGTGATCAAATACTTATGTCATGCAATAAAATGCTAATTAATTACTTAAAAATCATACAATGTGATTTTCTGGATTTTTGTTTTAGATTCCGTCTCTCACAGTTGAAGTGTACATATGATAAAAATTACAGACCTCTACATGCTTTGTAAGTAGGAAAACATGCAAAATCGGCAGTGTATCAAATACTTGTTCTCCCCACTGTAGTTAGTCATTTTATTTGATTATGCAAAGCATATAAGTCAAGTCTTATTCTTACAGTTTTGTTGAATAGGAAATACATCATAAAATATTTTATATTTTTATCATATTTGTACTATTTACTTGAGCTTGTGTCCTCAAAAGTGACTACACCTCAGCAATTTATAATTATTTTTTACCAGAAAGTTGAGATTTGAACCTTTCTTGGAGTATGCAGCATTACTAGTTATTGTTTATGGCCCTCTCATGATAAACAATTACTTTTGGGGATTACGTAGATTACATTTTGTTACATTTAACTGGTTAAATCTGCTTCAATCAGTGTAGATGAAGGGAAGGAGGATTGTGTATGTATGCCATTTAGAGGGTGAATGGGCAAGACAAAAGTTTACTCACAGACATTATTTTAACAGTTTTCGAAACTTCAGAGTGTTTTCTATCCAATGCTACCAATTATATGCATATCCTAGCTTCTGGGCCTGAGTAACAGGCAGTTCACTTTGGGCACGTCAGTCATCCGAACTTCTGAATACTGCCCCCTAGCCATAATAAGTTAAAACTCGTTTTTCAACCACTCCACACATTTCTTGTTAACAAACTATAGTTTTGGCAAGTCGGTTAGGACATCCACTTTGTGCATGACACAAGTAATTTTTCCAACAATTGTTTACAGACAGATTATTTCACTTATAATTCACTGTATCACAATTCCAGTGGGTCAGAAGTTTACATTGACTAAGTTGACTGTGCCTTCAAACAGATTGAAAAATTCCAGAAAATGATGTCATGGCTTTAGAAGCCTTCTGATAGGCTAATTGACATAATTTGAGTCAATTGGAGGTTTACATGTGGATGTATTTCAAGGCATACCTTCAAACTCAGTGCCTCTTTGCTTGACATCATGGGAAAATCAAAAGAAATCAGCCAAGACCTCAGAAAAAAATGGTAGACCTCCACAAGTCTGGTTCATCCTTGGGAGCAATTTCCAAACGCCTGAAGGTGCCATGTTCATCTGTACAAACAATAGTACGCAAGTATAAACACCATGGGACCACGCAGCCGTCATACTGCTCAGGAAGGAGACGTGTTCTGCCTCATAGAGATGAACGTACTTTGGTGCGAAAAGTGCAAATAAATCCCAGAACAACAGCAATGGCCCTGGTGAAGATGCTGGAGGAAACAGGTACAAAAGTATCTACTATATCCACAGTAAAACGAGTCCTATATCGACATAACCTGAAAGGCCGCTCAGCAAGGAAGAAGCCACTGCTCCAAAACCGCCCCAAAAAAGTCAGACTACGGTTTGCAACTGCACATGGGGACAAAGATCGCACTTTTTGGAGAAATGTCCTCTGGTCTGATGAAACAAAAATAGAACTGTTTGGCCATAATGACCATCGTTACGTTTGAAGGAAAAAGGGGGAGGCTTGCAAGCCGAAGAACACCATCCCAACCCTAAAGCACGGGGGTGGCAGCATCATGCTGTGGGGGTGCTATCCTGCAGGAGGGACTGGTGCATTTCACAAAATAGATGGCATCATGAGGAAGGAAAATGATGTGGATACATTGAAGCAACATCTCAAAACATCAGTCAGGAAGTTAAAGCTTGGTCGCAAATGGGTCTTCCAAATGGACAATGACCCTAAGCATCCTTCCAAAGTTGTGGCAAAACGACTTAAGGACAACAAAGTCAAGGTATTGGAGTGGCCATCACAAAGCCCTGACTTCAATCCCATAGAACATGTGTGGGCATCGTCATCAAGCTCGAGACCCTGGGTCTCGACCCCGCCCTGTGCAACTGGGTCCTGGACTTCCTGACGGGCCGCCCCCAGGTGGTGAGGGTAGGTAACAACATCTCCACCCCGCTGATCCTCAACACTGGGGCCCCACAAGGGTGCGTTCTGAGCCCTCTCCTGTACTCCCTGTTCACCCACGACTGCGTGGCCATGCACGCCTTCAACTCAATCATCAAGTTTGCGGACGACACTACAGTGGTAGGCTTGATTACCAACAACGACGAGACGGTCTACAGGGAGGAGGTGAGGGCCCTCGGAGTGTGGTGTCAGGAAAATAACCTCACACTCAACGTCAACAAAACAAAGGAGATGATTGTGGACTTCAGGAAACAGCAGAGGGAGCACCCCCCTATCCACATCGACAGTAGTGGAGAAGGTGGAAAGTTTTAAGTTCCTCGATGTACACATCACGGACAAACTGAATTGGTCCACCCACACAGACAGCGTTGTGAAGAAGGCGCAGCAGCGCCTCTTCAACCTCAGGAGGCTGAAGAAATTCAGCTTGTCACCAAAAGCACTCACAAACTTCTACAGATGCACAATCGAGAGCATCCTGTCGGGCTGTATCACCGCCTGGTACGGCAACTGCTCCGCCCACAACCGTAAGGCTCTCCAGAGGGTAGTGAGGTCTGCACAACGCATCACCGGGGGCAAACTACCTGCCCTCCAGGACACCTACACCACCCGATGTCACAGGAAGGCCATAAAGATCATCAAGGACAACAACCACCCGAGCCACTGCCTGTTCACCCCGCTATCATCCAGAAGGCGAGGTCAGTACAGGTGCATCAAAGCAGGGACCGAGAGACTGAAAAACAGCTTCTATCTCAAGGCCATCAGACTGTTAAACAGCCACCACTAACATTTAGTGGCCGCTGCCAACATACTGACTCAACTCCAGCCACTTTAATAATGGGAATTGATGGATGATGGATGTAAAAATGTATCACTAGCCACTTTAAACAATGCCACTTAATATAATGTTTACATACCCTACATTACTCATCTCATATGTATAGACTGTACACTATACCATCTACTGCATCTTGCCATCTTTATGTAATACATGTATCACTAGCCACTTTAAACTATGCCACTTTATGTTTACATACCCTACATTACTCATCTCATATGTATATACTGTACACTATACCATCTACTGCATCTTGCCTATGCCGTTCTGTACCATCACTCATTCATATATCTTTATGTACATATTCTTTATCCCTTTACACTTGTGTGTATAAGGTAGTAGTTGTGGAATTGTTAGGTTAGATTACTTGTTGGTTATTACTGCATTGTCGGAACTAGAAGCACAAGCATTTCGCTACACTCGCATTAACATCTGCTAACCATGTGTATGTGACAATTAAAATTTGATTTGATTTACTATTATTCTGACATTTCACATTCTTAAAATAAAGTGGTGATCCTAACTGACCTAAAACAGGAAATTTTTCCTGGATTAAATGTATTTGGAATTGGGAAAAACTGAGTTTAAATGTATTTTGCTAAGGTGTATGTAAACTTCCGACTTCAACTGTATAGCACATTATATGCTTCCTAGCATTGGGAGGAAGTGTATGATGAATGACATTAATTGGAAGGTGCAAATGAGAGATTGTGAGACCTAGTGGCAAAGGAAACGAGACAGTCTTATTTATGCGTTGGATTTTCAACCAGTGTTTATGGCATTATGTTGCAGCATTTTCTGTTGTGATTATATGATACACTGTATGACAATGACCCGACAGTCCTCTGCTCTGGATGGCTGACTGTCTGGTACACACAGTGGTTATTAACTGTGTGTAGCATACCAGACAGAACTGTGGTGATGATAGTACTGTTTATCTGCTACAGCTGTTCAGTGTCATGTAGTGTCAGTATTTAGTCACATGGTGATGGTTCTTCCCATTATTTAAAATCAAGTGTAGCCTGAAATTTGTAGCCACACAACTGTAATAGAATAATTTATCATGGTTTTGTATACTTATCTGAAATTGCCCTATTTTCCCACCATGATAATGCCAATCAACTAAGTAGGACTACACCATAAATAAGTCATTTCACTGATGGTATCTCATTCATGTGGCCACAGTTAGACTCTCATAACTTATTTTAATGTGATTTTAATGTGTGGCACCCATTGTGTTTGGGATTCTGAGATATTTTGTGTCGATCAGACTATGACATCTGTTCTGCTGTTGTCACTTCTGGAAAATTCAAATACCCTCTTCAAAATACCCGTTACGTAATATCATGAATTGTCAGCATCTCTGCTAAGAAAATGTGGTCTACGTGACTGTTTAGTTCCTTATTTGATTAATCCTGTTAATTGTGTAAGGCCAGCAGTTTTTAAAGTGTGACGTGACCAGGGAAAAACTCAGGGTCCATCCTTGGGAGCCTTAGCCTAGTATTTTGGGGGTTTTGTCTGGTGGTCTGGAAAAACTCTAGGCCAGGGATCATCAACTAGATTCAGCCGCGGGCCGTTTTCTTCTTGAGCGGTGCCGGAACATAGACTGCAAATTGACTGCAAGAAGCCCAAGCAGATATAATATTTGACTAAAACATAATTATTTCAAACCTTGCTTGCATATGATCTCTCTATTATGCGTGAAAATAAATGTGAGTCATTCAGCAGACACTCTTATCCAGAGCTATTAGGCTAAAGTGCCTTGCTTAAGGGCACACACATCATTTTCACCTAGTTGGGTCGGTGATTCGAACCAGCAATCTTTCAGTTATTGACCCAGCGCTCTTAACCGCTAGGCTACCTTCCACCCAGATTTCTCAAATAAAAATCACTTGAAGCGGACCGCCAGTTGGGGAACCCTGCTCTAGGCTCTAGTGATACCATTTTCATCCGTTTGCTATGGCTCACTGAGTAAGAAAGGATTTCAAACAAGTGTCTTGCTTTACCATATAGTTTACAAAAGTTTGACCAAATAGAGTAATATTTTATATGAAAAAAGTATGTGCTTTGACAGTCCCTCATTGCGCCAGTCTCCTCCCCTTACTTACTGCTTTTGACGACGTCATTCCCTATTTAACCACTGCGCAACGCTCACGATTATCAGTTTGCAGACGAGAGTAATGGTTACCTGCTTCAACAGTGCTTGAACGGCAACCTTCTACTCTTTCGAAGCAATTCATTTTTTTATTAAATTCATCCCTTTTAAGAACCAAATTAGATCAAGCTATCCATAACATTACGGAACATCGTTGATACGAACAATTCGAATCACTCACACCACCACTTCGGACCAGAAAAAACACAAGGTAAGACAAATAACATATAGCTAAGAATAAATAAGTTACTAAACTAACGTTAGCTGGTTGGCATAATAGTTGGAAGATTGATGTAACTTAACGTAGTTAGCTAGCCACTGCCGCCCAAGGCCGTACTAGTGAGGGTGGCGACCTAACTACGTTAGGTAACAAGCTACGCTACCTACTGTAGCCAGCTAGCTAACGTTAAACGTTAACAAGCTTGCGACGATGTGAAATGCGTTATAACGTTGGCGTAATAACGCGGAGTAATTTTACAATTCTAAAATAGTTACTAGTAGCTAAAGGTGTCAATGTTATAATGGCTGTGTTTTTCGATGTCATGGTGTTTTACGTCATGTCCTTGTTTTGCCAAATAATGGCAAAAAGCAGCTATTTTTCAGTGATCGTCTCCTTGATTTGCCGTTGCGTCGTCACAGCACCAATTTAACTCGCTGCGGACCCAGACGTAGCGTTTTCTTTATCTCCTACGCACACCGCGCCCTTTGTTCTTCTCTGCCTGTATGCGCGCGGTTGCTGTGACTTCTGTTTCAGTGAGCGCTCCTCGTTTGCGGCAGAATTAAGTGGAGAAAGTCGCTAAAACTACCAACTAAACATTGACAGTCTGAACTCGCTAAATATTGTAAAGACCCTGGGTTTATAAGCGCGGAAATCGACTCTGCCGCTTGAGCATGCTTTTGCGGCACAGTCGATAGCGCGCCGGACTTCGGGCTAGAAGGTCGAGCGTTCGAGATCCGCTCCCTGTCTGTTTCGTTACACTGGTGTCGGAAGTGATCGGATTTCGCATCCACGACAGTTTGTGTGCTTGGCCGGTGAGCGCGTTCCTGTAAGACGTAAAGTCGCAAGCTAGCGCGAGGACGCGCTCTTTGAAAGGAGGGAGTAGTGTAACGACCCTGGGTTTATAAGCGCGGAAATCGACTCTGCCGCTTGAGCATGCTTTTGCGGCACAGTCGATAGCGCGCCGGGCTAGGAGGTCGAGGGTTCGAGATCTGCTCCCTGCCTGTTTCATTACAATATTAATTGGCAACAGTGATGGACTTGGTCGGTCAAGTGCGCCGATCTATTATATTGGCAAGATGGTGATTTTAACAATGGAAATGCATGCCTTCAGAAGCGAGATGCATCTAGCCAATCTTTTGTAAAAAATATAATTTCCCTCAACAACCTAAACATTTTATATTCGCTCAAATAAACTTCACCTATCAAAATAGCAAATCTGTTTTTTTAAACTTATTTAATTGGGAAAGTCAGTTAAGGCCAAACCTGAGGCACTGAGATGCAGTGTCTTTGACCACTGCACAACGTTTTTTTTTTTTTAAGACCTATGTAACAACAATATAATGCCAAACATTTATTTTACTGTCAAAATTGACTACAGTGTAAATAGGATAATTTGTCAGTCGGGTCAAAATGAGTTTTGTGAACTTGTGACTGCATCCCAACATAAATTAAGGTTGGTTTTGTATCAAGCCTGGCCACACCTGGCAGCTCGCATGTAATCATCAATTCGGAGTGCAGTTGCATGCAACCGTTCTAAATGTTGGTTTACTTTGGATATCCCTACAGGGCTAGTTGGGGACCATCGTTAAGTTGGTGTTGGGACTGTTTCCACATTTCAATGACTTAACCTCAAACTAACTAAAATGTACACATATTGAAAGCATTTCATGAGAACTAAAAGGTGTGCCGATGAAAATGTTGTCCCCATTTACACTAATTTATAGATGTTCCGAAGTAGCCCCAGAGGTTTATCCAAAGACCAACCAAAATAATAATTAGGTACTCTTCCCACCTATCAAACCACACCCTGGAACCAATTCTTGTTTGAGTTCAGTCATAGCCGCTAGCATTTCTTAGTGAACCAAATCCAAAAACAAGGCTATATCAGGAAGTGCAGTCGCCCTTAAAGCAGACCATCTGCTTAATCTGCGTGTACATATTTTGGGCGGCGTCGACCCTCTTGCTTCCTCTCTGGGTGCGATGCGCATAGATAAGGTCAGAGTATCTAGCTAAATAGAGGAATATATTTGTTTCACTATTTAGTGGCAGCTGGATTTGCAATGACAACGACCTGCCCATCGTGTTGAAATGCGTCAGTTGTGTTTTGATGTTAGTTGCACACTGGCACTGCGTGTGTGGAGAGGTGCACGCTTCATAAAGTCCAAATACTTGCAAGACTCATGCTCTTAGCCAACTAAAGGGCTACAGTGACGCATCTCTCATAACCAAACAAACCATTTATCTATTGCATGGACTATGACCTGATGGCACCAACTTTCTGTAACGTTATACTATGTCTGACTCTTCAATAATTCAATCTTCACTTTGGCATCAGGGCTCTCATGCTGTTTTAAAAGTGCCTGAATTCATTGAACCAAAGTGTGCCCTCCTTTCCTCTTTTGACAGTTAATGTATTTCAATTTCAGAAACATGCCTTCTGTGAGACAGAACTTCCATCAGGACTGTGAGGCTGCCATCAACCGGCAGATCAACCTGGAGCTGTACGCTTCCTATGTCTACCTGTCCATGGTAAGAGCAAGAGACTGGAATGGAGATGTAGTAGGGAAGAAGGGTTTGGCAAGCATGGTCAAGGACACTACTAGTATGACAAATTGAATGACTGTTGATTAGATTACAGGTACACGGAGTCATGCGGTGTAAAAAGTTTACACCCCATGATGGTGCAGATGGGTGTGTTCAACAGTCTGGCCTCTGGGTTCCCATTTTAATACTAGGGCTGGGCGGTATGGCCTAAATCATTTTTGTTTTCAACCTTGTGAGTGATTCACTATTTTATTTAGTTATCATACATTCTGAATAAGATTTGTTGTAAAATTCACTGCATTTCAGAAGTCAGCAATAATCTCATGAATTCAGGCTTGTGAAATTATATCTAGCTAAATATAAGCCTTCCACAACTGTAAGACTCACTAATATTTTAATCAAAGTAGTTTAAAGTGCTTTCTTGCAGTAATCACTGATAACAGGGGAGGCTAGCATGTTTATGCCTCTAACTTTCTCACTTACTATTCACGATTCATTCAGCACTATCTGTAATCATGGAAGTGTAGATGTGTTTAACATTCTATTCTTATTTAGTGACTCCAAAATTATGCATTATTTACCATTCATTTCTATTGGATGCAAAATAATCTGAAACAAACAGCAAATGCATCCAACAAATTTGTGTAGTCACAAGCTTGATGTAGTCATTGTGCACTAGGAATATGGGACCAAATACGTAAACTTTAATACTTGTTAATTTGTCTCAGTCCAACCATTTTAGGGGAACAAAAGTGTTATGTTTAAAAAGTGCTCTACTTTCTAAACGGATTACCTGACATGGGTGAAAATACCCTTAAATTAAAGCTGACAGTCTGCACTTGAACCTCAGTCATTGTATCATTTCAAGTGCTGGAGTACAGATCCAAAACAACAAAATAGCCTGATAGCCAGCCACTACTTATGTCAAGATGGTCAATTTGATATTGGGCTTTTGATTCGGCAAGCAAAGTTAAGGTCTTGTGATCAGCTTTATATGATAGAACTGGAACCAGCCAGGTAGCTTTGAACTAAAGGTCTTTCTTTACTCTCTTGTCTCTCCGTCTCAGGCGTATTACTTTGATCGTGATGACCAGGCCCTGCACAACTTTGCCAAGTTTTTCAAGAACCAGTCCCACGAAGAGCGTGAGCACGCTGAGAAGCTGATGAAAGTTCAGAACCAGAGGGGAGGGAGAATCTTCCTGCAGGACATCAAGGTGATTGTGTGTGCGTCCATGTTTTGCCTGTTAGGAAATGCATGCTTTCAACAGGAGTTTAGTGGTAGTGCCCATCTAGGGAGGGCCAACGGGAGATTCAGGGTGTGGACCACTTATCTCTCAGACATTTAAACCGCTGACCGTCATTAAAACTGTCATGGATAAATGTACGGTTGCAATGAGAGAACATTAAACAGCAGAGAAAGACAGACTTTGCTTACAGAGTAACGCAATGAGGGGTTAAGAAAACAGACCAAACAGATATTTTAAACTTGACTGATTGGCTACCTAGCTGCTTAATAAGAATGTGTACTCCAGTTTGTCTGACATAAGCCAGTGGGTGGGGGGTGGTATAGAAGCACTGCTGCTCTAACAGCATATGTATGGCTTGTTCCAGAAACCAGAGAAGGATGAGTGGGGTAGTGGTGTGGAGGCCCTTGAGAGTGCCCTGCAGCTGGAGAAGAGTGTGAACCAGTCCCTGCTGGACCTGCACAAGGTCTGCTCTGAACACAATGACCCACATGTGAGTATATGAAGACAAGAACTATACAAAGGCAAAATACCATGTTATTTTAACTGCAAGGTCTGAATATTTTAAATCTGAATCTAATCCACCCACATTTCACATGTACACTTTCGTCAGTTCCAAGTCCAGTGGGTCACATTAAGGTTTTACTACTCTGGGTTGTAAAAAAAAAAACTTTTCCTCTAGGGTCTAGAACAGGGGTGGGCAAACTTTTTGACTCGCGAGCCACAATGGGTTCTAAAATTTGACAGAGGGGCCGGGCCAGGAGCATTTGGAGGGAGTGTTTGGGCCGGATATACTAAAGCATTAAATGTAGTGTGTGCAAACCTCATAGCACAGTAAGAACACTACAACCCAATTTATTAACTGTCTTTCAAATGTGAAAAATAGCCCTTATCAGTTAATAAATTTGTCTCAAGGAATATGCAAGATATGGCATTTACATACTATTTCGCAGATACCGGGATGAGGAAATGTAAATAGATTAAAATAACATACGCACTGTGATTTATCAAGATTGCGTCTGTTTTTAATAAGTTTCAATCGAAGGTGCAAAGTTAAAGAAATCAACATTTATTGAAAAATGGAATCACTTTCAACATTCAAAACATATTATTACACAACGAAATACTCAAGCTCAATAATATCTACTTGTGTTAAACTCCGCAAAATCATGGATGGATTGTCCTGACCGCGCGCTCTACAAACTCGCCACGGACGCCCTCGCCTTCACGCGCAAACAGTACACGTGTATCGTTGCCAAGCACACAGACATAGGCTGTATTAAATATCCTACCTGCAGCTGAAAATTTAAATTTAAATTAAGAGCGATGTGCGGCGTGTTAATAAAGCTACTGTACCGCTGCTGTGCGTAAATGCGCATTGCTCTTAATTAAAAGACGCACTTCCAAACTTTCCATATGCATTTTTTCATAACACAGCAGAAAAACTCACCATTTCAGTGGGAACAGTGTTGTTGGTCTCCCTTTTTTGCCAGTGCATCAAAGTCTGGAGTTAGTTTTGTTGTGGCAATTCTCAGGACAGATCTGAGGTGTTGGTCAGTTAACTTGGATCTGTGATGGGCTTTGTTGATTTTCATGACGCTAAACGTCTGCTCACACACGTAGGTCGAGCCAAACAACACCAGCATCTTCTGCGCCGTCCTCCGGAGGTTTGGAAACGCGGTCTCGTTAAGTGAAGCGTAAAAGTCATTCAGTTTAAGAGACTTGAACTTCTCCTTTGAGACGGAGTCAGACTGAAGATCGATCAGTTCCAATTGCAGCTCCTGCGGTGCTGATTCGGGGTCTTGTGACAGGGGACAGGACACCAGTTGAAGTGACTTGTCAATTTTTTCAAAATCACAGAACCGACGGCAAAATTCTCTGTGCAGATCGTCCAGTGATTTGCAGTATTTCTTCGCATTTCGGGCGGCCTCTTTCTGCACGGCTAGTGTGGGGAAATGTGCGAAAGATTTGTTTGACATTTGCCTGGAGAATAAAACCAGCTTGGATTTGAAGGCTCTCACATTTGTGTACATGTCGTGCGCAAACTGATCTTTCCCCTGTAGCTTCACGTTCAGCTCATTCATGTGTGAAAATATGTCCACAGCAAACGCAAAGTCACAAAGCCAGTTTGTGTCGCTCAGCTCGGGGAATTCTTCGGATTTCCCCATTAAATTAAAAAATGAGCGAATCTCGTCTTTGAGCTCCCACGTAATGAACTGACGATGATTAAGTCCCCTTGCTCGTATGAAGTTAACAAGTTTTACAACTGGATCCACGACGTGATTAAGCTGCAATACAGACTTACACAGAGACTCCTGATGAATGATGCAGTGAAGTAAAATAACATCCTGGTCAGGGTTTTCTTCTTTCACTTTATCCTGGATTCTTTTCAGCAGCCCGATGTTTTTTCCAGTTAAATTTGGCGATCCATCCGTGGTGACATTGGCAAGTTTACTCCAAGGTAGCTTCATTCTCTCGATGACAGCAGACACCTGTTCATATAAGTCCTCTCCTCGCGTTTTCCCTTTCAGTGATTCCATGCTCAAAAGCTCCTCCGTTATCTCAAAACTGTCGTTTATCCCTCGGATAAAAATTAGGAGCTGAGCAGTGTCTTTTATGTCGTTACTTTCATCCAGTGCTAGTGAATATAACTTAAAGGACTCCGCCTTTTTGTTTAACTCGCTGACTATATCTTCGTCAATCAGTTCCACGCGGCGAGTCACTGTCCTGCGTGCTAAACTGATTTTTTCAAACTTGGCTTTGCTCTCCGGACACAAGAGACCTGCTGTCTCTACCATGCACTCTTTCAAAAACTCGCCTTCGGAGAAAGGCTTGCTAGCCTTTGCTAATTTGAATGCCAGCAAATAACTTGCCTTGGTAGTTGACTCTTGAATTGCAGTTTGTCGGTGAAAAAAGTTCTGTTGACTCTGTAAATTAGCTGCCAACCTCTGAGCAGTAGCCGCCCGTTCTTGTGTTGACTGCTTGCTAGCATAGTTTGCATGCTTCGTGGCAAAGTGACGGCTGATATTGTACTCTTTGAAAACCGCAACAGCTTCTTGGCATATCAGACATACAGCCGTTGATCGGACTTCAGTGAAGAAGTATTTTGTTGTCCACTCCTTATTAAACACTCGGCATTCGCTGTCCACTTTCCTTCTCTTTGGTCCGCTCATTTTCACAGAAGGGCTTAATGGTGACGTGAAACGAAGTGAAAATTAAAGTGAAATAAAGAGAAATACGCGCCACTCCAACAACGGTCAATGTGTTTTGAGTGCGCCATCTATTGGGGAAACGTGGGCATTGCAGGGAAAGGGGAAAAAAAGGAGGTTTTTACTATAATTTGGACAAGTTCGGCGGGCCGGATTAAAAAGCCTAACGGGCCGTATGTGGCCCGCGGGCCGTAGTTTGCCCATGTCTGGTCTAGAAGAACACTAGAGATTATTCATTCCTGTTCTGTTTGAGGCATCACTCCACTGAGTTTTGCTTAACTGTTTTTCCTTGCGCTCTTGTTGTCCTTTTCTCTCTTTCTCAGATGTGTGACTTCATTGAGACACACTACCTGGACGAGCAGGTGAAGTCTATAAAGGAGCTGGGTGACTGGGTGACCAACCTCCGCCGCATGGGTGCCCCCCAGAACGGCATGGCCGAGTACCTGTTTGACAAACACACTTTGGGGAAGGAGCGCGAATAGATAGACCCTCCATTTTCATTCTGTCTTGCTTGATAGATCTGACTAGTCTGTTTTTTCTGTCAGGGACTGGCATCAATAAAGTTTATCCTTGAATCCTTAGTTTGTGCTATGCTTCAACCTCCAGTTCCTATAAGCCATTTCCCCAAGCCAGTAGCCCTTTTCCTCTCTTCAAATTGACTGTCTTGTCTGCTTTTGGTTTGACGGCAGTTGTCATCAAACGAAATAAATAAAACCCTCTGGATTCTGATTTCTGCATAAGTGTATATAAAGATTAGCCTAACTGGTCTCATCATTCAGACAGTAAAAAAAACACTGATCAAAACTGGTCTGACACAAAATGGATGTAATAAGGGCCATTCAAGAAGTTTGAAGAGCTAGTGGAAGCTTGAGAATTGAGTGACTGTAAATTTATTAACATGGCACTGATATTTATAATAAAATATTTAAACAAACTATAGCAAATGCAGCTGATCGGCAAACCGTGCCAATATATCCTCTGAGCACCAGCCTCGAGTGCATTATCACTTTTATACAACGGGTTACCAACATATTCAAATAATGGTTGACATTTTAATAACATTATTTTGATTAATTTAATCAAGATTTCAGCCTTGCACGATTTATAGTCCCAACGCACATCTAAGGTTGCTACCCAAGCCAGCTGGTCATTCGTTCTATCGGTTCGGTTGCCAGTGACGCGACTCCGTTAAGTCTTTTTGTTCTGTATCTACGGACGCGACCCAGTCGTTCATACTAAATGTTCCATTGCCATACTGGCTGGCAGCATTCTTATCCCTTGCTTTCTAGCTAGCCAGCTACGGCTAACTTACAGTGAAACCAGAATAAAAGCTAACTGGCGGCGTTTGTTTGAGCTGTTTTCTATTGACATTTTATTTGGTTTCATCCATAACGAGCTAATGATGCGCAATTTCCCCTGGCATAGCTCTTTCGCAAGGACACTGTTGTCTGAGGAGCTAGTGTCAAAGGTTGCGTCAATCAAATCTGGTATCAGGATATAATGTGAGTCACTGATTATACTATAATTATCTTTATTTAACACAAATGGTAAATGCAATTTTCGTATATACGGGTTCACTGTATCACCACGCAGGGTAAAGCAGAGAACTGACTGAAATAGTACAGACATCTTCTTTTATACTGTTCCAGAGTTAGTTCCAACTTTAGAGTTGGCCTGTCACAGTAGAGGCTTAGCGTGGTTTTAAACTTGCTAGCCTATCGGTGGTGTCCAGTCACAGCACTCAGGATTGAAATGTCCGGAATGGTGCTTGTGAAGATTGAGCTGGTTTGTTGGTTTCTACTCATTCCTCCGTTCCTGTTTTCTTGTTATTCAGCATTTTCCCTACACATTCCTCAGTTCCTGTTTTCTTGTTATTCAGCATTTTTCTATCTTGTCTCAACCTTGTGGTTTGCACAGTCGACACCCTAGATTAACAACAGCTTTTCTGCATTCACACTATGTTTTGTGATTAACATGTCCTACTTCTATAAGGCATATATTTATGTTAAAAGAGAACAAAACCATCCTTTACACTAGCCAACAACACAGCTAACAAAATCACTTCACACTGAAGCTGGAAAGACTGCAAACTAGCTGCATTTCATTTTGTTTGACCTGTTTTCTATTGACATTTCTTTGTATATGTTCTGTTAATTACTGATGTCCCCTTGAAGAATGGAGCACCCTTGATCATGCGCAGTTTTCAGTTATTCTGGTACTAACTCGTTTTAGTAAATGTGAAGCTCCAGTTCCATTTCTTGTATTCAGAGTCTTATTATATAAATAAGTAATAAGAGCTAAGACACTACAATGGCGACGAGGATGATTACCTGCAGTGTGCATCACGAAAGCTCGTAGGAAGAGAGGAAGATTTTGACCCTGTAGCACAACAGCTAGCAAGCAGTGACGAGAACGAGGCGGCAGATCAAAGACCCGTGGAGCCGGAGGTAAAGAGAATGGCTAGCATCGGGAAAATAGATGTGTTGGATGACACGCAAGAAAACTGGGCAACTTACATTGACGACTGGAACAGTACTTCATTGCAAACGACATTGCTGATAACAAGAGAGTACCAGCGTTGTTGAGTGTAATTGGCCCAAAAACGTACAGTTTGCTAAGAGATCTGACTGCCCCTCTGAAGCCCTCAAATAAAACATTCACAGAGATTGTGGAGATAATGCAAAATCACCTATCACCTAAACCACTCCTCATCGCGGAACGTTTTCGTTTCCACAAGAGAGATCAGAATGAGGGGGAGGGTGTTCGTACATATGTAGCAGAGTACATATGTAGCAGAGTTGAAGAAACTGTCTGAACATTGCCAGTTTGGAGAGAACCTAAATGACACATTAAGGGATAGATTTGTTTGTGGACTGAAACATGAACACATCAAAAATGTTTTCTCACAGAATCAGATCTCACGTTTGCAAAGGCTGTTGAAATTGCTGTGACTATGGAAATCGCGACTAAAGATGCATTTGAGTTGCAAAGTAAAAGATATACTGACCTATCACAAACTTCCCTGCACAAGTTTTCACGCAGCCGACAGCGCCCCCGTGTGGCCGAAAAATGCAACAGGTGTGACAGAGATGGTCACAGAGCAGAGGACTGCCGTTTCAAAGACGAAATTTGTCACAAATGCAGTAGAAGGGGGCACATTCAAAGAGCATGCAGAGCAAAATTCAGTCACAACAGGAAAACTGAGAAAATTAAAGGGTCTGTGAATGCACTAGCAGAGAAAAGTGGCAGTGATTCAGATGAACGATTAATTGGTACAATGGAGTTAAACACAGTGACTTCTCCCAGAAGTAGCATAATATGGGTGACACCAGATATCGAAGGCAAACCTCTCAAAATGGAGCTGGACACAGGATCTGCAGTGTCTATAATTTCCACTACTGTCTACAATGAGCACTTCAAGGCTATCAAGCTGAAGAACACAAATGTGTTGCTGAAGACCTACTCAGGAGAGAGACTGAGCCCAATGGGGGCGTTGCAGGTCAGAGTGCATTATTTGGCAGGGAATGGCTTTCAAAAATAAAGCTGAACTGGTGTGACTTGAAAATGCTCCACACGTTCCAGTCCAAAGAGAAAGGCACAGACCAAACAAACCAAAACTTGTGGAAGAAATACAACACAGTGTTCAGTGATCAGATGAGAACAGTAAAAGGCTTCACAGCAAAACTTGTACTAAGAGATGACGCAACCCCAAAATTCTGCAAAGCCAGATCTGTTTCATACTCCCTGAGACCAAAGGTGGAAGCGGAAATCGATCGCTTGCAGGATACAGGGATCCTGACGAAAGTGGACAGAAGCGAATGGGCCACACCCATAGTTCCTATTGTGAAGAAAGACGGGTCTGTTAGAATGTGTGGGGACTTCAAGGTAACTGTGAATTCAATGTTGCATGTGGACCAATACCCTCTGCCACGTCTGGATGACATCTTTGCTGCACTAGCTGTTGGGAAACACATTCAGTAAAATCGATCTGAAACAGGCTTACCTGCAGCTACCGGTTGAAGAGAGCTCCAAACAGTACCTGACAATAAACACACACAAAGGTCTATACAGGTATAACCGCCTGGTTTTTGGCATTGCATCGGCCCCAGCCATTTGGCAACGAACGACTGACCAGATTTTGCAAGGAATCCCAGGAACCCAGTGTATCCTGGATGACATGATCATAACAGGACGCACTGACAAATGAGCACCTGGCTAACTTGGAAGAGGTCCTGAAAAGACTGAAAGAGTATGGACTACAGGCAAACATACAGAAGTGTGAGTTCTTCAAAGACAAGATTGTCTTCTGTGGACATGAAATCGACCGCAATGGATTGCACAAAACACAGGACAAAATCGAGGCAGTGGTACAGGCACCACGACCACAAAATATCACAGAAGTGAGATCTTTTGCGGGACTGATCAATTACTACAGAAGATTCCTCCCAAACCTTTCAGCAGTACTCCAGCCTCTAAATCAGCTCCTGGAAAAGAATAGGACATGGCGGTGGACAGAACAGTGTGAAAATGCATTTCTTGAGGCAAGAAATGTTCAATTTCTTGTAATCAGAGTCTTTCTTATTATATAAATAAGTAATAAGAGCTAAGACACTACAGTATATATCCATACAAATGATGCCAGCTCATTCATGATTTTGACTGGCTGAGAAAAAATGTCTTTCTGCCCACCTCGACTCCTAACACATTCATTACTATGGGACTGCTGGAGAACGAATTTCAATATTGAAACAATGTTGATAATGTTGGAGAGACAGACAGTAAGGTTTATATATCTCCACTGTTGAAAACCAAATCCTAGTCTATAAGAAAAGGGATATAATGTCTAGATGCCTTTTATAGTGGAGATCACATTTATAAATTGCCTGGCTGGGCTGATGAGACAGGAGATTGCATAGACACACATTGCACACAATTATTTTTTGTCAATTTACATCTCGCACAATGCAAAAAAAATACTAATTTCTGTCCATGAGTAACCTCAACCCTGTGGGTGTTTGGGCCAATAAAGTGCCAACTCAATTCTACCACTGACTAGTCTCTTATGCCCCTATGAACGGGGACACAGTGCAATAGTTTTTAATCTAAACCAGCCCTTTTTTACCGGAGTACATTAACCCCCAATTGGGGCTCTTTTCTTGACACACAGTAGCAGTTTACCAGATAAGAAGTCAAGAAGATCAAAAAGTAGAATGTTGTAAGGGTGTATTACATCCTGTGCTGGCCCCATTGTCATATACATTCTGAATTCTGAGTGGTAAAATCATAGCGGAAAATCTGTATACTGTATGTGGGAATGTCCGTCCTACATGCAGTGTTGATACTGCATATACAGTGGGGAGAACAAGTATTTGATACACTGCCGATTTTGCAGGTTTTCCTACTTACAAAGCATGTAGAGGTCTGTAATTTCTATCATAGGTACACTTCAACTGTGAGAGACGGAATCTAAAACAAAAATCGAGAAAATCACATTGTATGATTTTTAAGTAATTCATTTGCATTTTATTGCATGACATAAGTATTTGATCACCTACTAACCAGTAAGAATTCCGGGTCTCACAGACCTGTTAGTTTTTCTTTAAGAAGCCCTCCTGTTCGCACTCATTACCTGTATTAACTGCACCTGTTTGAACTCGTTACCTGTATAAAAGACACCTGTCCACACACTCAATCAAACAGACTCCAACCTCTCCACAATGGCCAAGACCAGAGAGCTGTGTAAGGACATCAGGGATAAAATTGTAGACCTGCACAAGGCTGGGATGGGCTACAGGACAATAGGCAAGCAGCTTGGTGAGAAGGCAACAACTGTTGGCGCAATTATTAGAAAATGGAAGAAGTTCAAGATGACGATCAATCACCCTCGGTCTGGGGCTCCATGCAAGATCTCACCTCGTGGGGCATCAATGATCATGAGGAAGGTGAGGGATCAGCCCAGAACTACACGGCAGGACCTGGTCAATGACCTGAAGAGAGCTGGGACCACAGTCTCAAAGAAAACCATTAGTAACACACTACGCCGTCATGGATTAAAATCCTGCAGCGCACGCAAGGTCCCCCTGCTCAAGCCAGCGCATGTCCAGGCCCGTTTGAAGTTTGCCAATGACCATCTGGATGATCCAGAGGAGGAATGGGAGGTCATGTGGTTTGATGAGACAAAAATAGAGCTTTTTGGTCTAAACTCCACTCGCCGTGTTTGGAAGAAGAAGAAGGATGAGTACAACCCCAAGAACACCATCCCAACCGTGAAGCATGGAGGTGGAAACATCATTCTTTGGGGATGCTTTTCTGCAAAGGGGACAGGACGACTGCACCGTATTGAGGGGAGGATGGATGGGGCCATGTATCGCGAGATCTTGGCCAACAACCTCCTTCCCTCAGTAAGAGCATTGAAGATGGGTCATGGCTGGGTCTTCTAGCATGACAACGACCTGAAACACACAGCCAGGGCAACTAAGGAGTGGCTCCGTAACAAGCATCTCAAGGTCCTGGAGTGGCCTAGCCAGTCTCCAGACCTGAACCCAATAAAAAATCTTTGGAAGGAGCTAAAAGTCCGTATTGCCCAGCGACAGCCCCGAAACCTGAAGGATCTGGAGAAGGTCTGTATGGAGGAGTGGGCCAAAATCCCTGCTGCAGTGTGTGCAAACCTGGTCAAGAACTACAGGAAACGTATGATCTCTGTAATTGCAAACAAAGGTTTCTGTACCAAATATTAAGTTCTGCTTTTCTGATGTATCAAATACTTATGTCATGCAATAAAATGCTAATTAATTACTTAAAAATCATACAATGTGATTTTCTGGATTTTTGTTTTAGATTCCGTCTCTCACAGTTGAAGTGTACCTATGATAAAAATTACAGACCTCTACATGCTTTGTAAGTAGGAAAACCTGCAAAATTGGCAGTGTATCAAATACTTGTTCTCCCCACTGTATCATGAATTGCAATTGCAAAGAGAAGTACTATGTTCAACAACTGACATTTTCAGATATTATTTTGACAAACACACTTTAACACACGTTGGTGCTTACAATTCATTCTCTATTGTCATAGACTTGATGGGCACTGTCATCTGTGATCTTAGTGATATGACTTTCTTTAAGCACGTACTGATGAAACTGTCACTTAATATTTTTTTTCTTAAAGTCTACAAATGCTCTACATTTATTCACTCTGTGATAGGGTTGGATCCTATATGCTACTTTTATTATTCTCCTGTAAATGGTTCAGTGCCTATAATTTAGGCTGTGTGTTGAATGGGGCATAAAGGAAATGACCTCTACTAGATTATAGTGATAAGGAAATCAGCATACAGTTTTGGCCTGTGTATTCATTTGCCTATAACTAATCAGAATTCATTTATGTTTACATAAAAAAATATAATACTTCAAAATGAGAAGATCCTGCCATGGATAAGACGACTGGGTGGACATAAAGTGGAAAGGAGGGGAAATAACTCCCACCATGCAGCAGGACACCTTCAGCTGCGGGGTCTTTGTAATGCGGGTTTGATAGTTATATTTTCAATAATGAATGGTTAGCTTTTATGTGACAATTAGGTCAAAAGCTCTAACAAAAACAAAAAGTAAATGTAAATTCTTTATTTTTATGTAGTTGTGTGGGACAGCCATATGTTCAGTTCATGTCTATGATTGATCTTTTGACAACAGTAACGGCATGTAAGACAATTTATGATATAACACAATGGATGGCTAATTCGTCATACTGCATTGAAATGTGATATTATTTATAACGTGTTACGCTTTGTTTTGTTTTAGATTGAGTGTTTTGCATGTCAACGGTGGTTCCATGTGCTGTGCCAAGGAATGAAGACAAAAGAGTTCAGAGTGAAGAACACAAACCGGAAATGCTGTCTTTTTTTTTTGTAAAAACGTGTGAGATGAAAATGAACAAACCAAAGTGTGAGCAATATAAAAGGGTAGGCTGTGGACATTCTGAACCTTGTTTGAGTGAAGTAGGTCACATGACCAAGGAACTATTGAAATTCGAATTATAAAAAAGTTTGTACTTTGCTCCCTAACTAATTCAATTAGGAAAACAAAATGCTGCTCACATTTCCACATTTGTTAGCTTTGGAAAGCGAATTAATGTGTAAATCGTGAAAATAAGACCTGTGCAATGTTGTGCGCATTTTTTCCACATCATGACACTTATTTGGAGTCTATGGCTCATGTGGTTTGAAACCTATTGAGGTTTGAAAGCGTGAATATCCGTTGAATATCCAACTTAAAACTGTCTTTTCCTCGGTAGAGGGGGGTCTATGACATCATCCTATCTAGGGTTCTATATCTATGATCATCGATGTGTCATTTGTACAGTTCTTAAATATATATATACTGTATATATATATTTGTGACATTTGACTGTAAAACTTTGCAGTGCTACTGCTTTCTCTGTGAGTGAGGTAGATATATGGCATTTTGCAACAAAATATGATGGTCTCTCTGAAATGAAACCGTCTAATGATAGATGTCAAATGTTTGTCATTTAATAACCATGCCCTGATTAGATGGGTGAAAACAAACCAATCTCTGTCTTTATTTCATCATGTCAACTGTCTATTTGGGGCTACGATTTGTTTTGGGCAGGACAGTAGTAACACTGTCAAAAACAGGATGTGATGCTGAGGAAATTCC
The DNA here is from genome assembly GCF_045679555.1 of Salvelinus alpinus. Lineage (NCBI taxonomy): Eukaryota > Metazoa > Chordata > Actinopteri > Salmoniformes > Salmonidae > Salvelinus > Salvelinus alpinus. The sequence continues at coordinate 22,809,394 of NC_092118.1, forward strand.
GAAGTTTCATTTACAGTCAGAACTGTTTGTATTAGTCAGGAAAGGAGAACTGGCATCTCAGCTGGCTTCCACTACCAACAAACATTACTGTGCTGCAAGTTTATAATGTTAAACTAAAACTGAAACTAAAACGAATATTAATATGAAAAACAATTGCTAATACATTTATACTGACTCTACAAACAATCATCATATACGCTTCTCCTACTCTGTTTATCATATCCTGATGCCTAGTCATCTTACCCTTATACATATCTACCTCAATCGATCCAGTATCCCTGCACATTGGAAATATGGTACTGGAACTGACTCTGTATATAGCATGCTTACTTAATCATATTCTTCTTATTTTTATATCTTGTGTGTTTTTGTTTTACCTTGTTAAAGCTCGCAAGAAAGGCATTTCACAGTTTTTTTATTGAACTAGGCAAGTCAGTTAAGATCAAATTCTTATTTACAATGACAGCCTACCCCAGACAAACCCGGATGACGCTGGGCCAATTGTGCGCCACCCTATGGGACTTCCAATCACAGCCAGAGACAATGCCACCTGGATTTGAACCAAGGACACCTTTTACACTGAGATGCAGGGCCTTAGACCGCTGCTTCACTCAGGAGCCCAAACTGTACTTGTGCATGTGACATTAAAACTTGAAACTGAAACTTTAAATAAAGTAATTAACAGACCTATTTGAAAAAACAGAAGTATACTGAAACTATTATCTTTGACTAAAATATAATTAAAAACCTCAAGCTGCTGAATCTGGCAGGTAAATGCCACCAGGAGATAAAAAAAATGTGTAGCTTGAGTATCACTATCTATCACTAGCTAACAGGGGGTAAAATGTCTAGATAGCTTACTTGTACTGCTAAAGTTGAAAAGCATTGGAATGATGTAAACATGAGCAAGAGAGTTTACTTCCACCATATTTTTTCCACCAGTCTGGATGCTATTCCTTTCAATTCCAAGTCAGATTGAGATTGATTTGATAATTTAAACCTAACCTAACCTTAGCTCTTGAGAACCCAAGGCCATCCAGCCATGGGTTCTCATTTGAACAATAACAGTGGGGTCAATGTTATGTGTAACTGTTAATAATCACCGTGTGCAATACGGTTTTGGAAACCTCAGAAATTCTACTTTCATATCACCCCCAAATTATTTTACAAATACAAAAAATACGCAGATTCCCACTGAGGTGTTTTGCATTGCACTTCCTGAACTAATGGAAACTCAGGAGGGAACAACAACAACAACAACAACAACAAACGTTGGCTTGAAACTGTTACACAGAACACCTCAGTGGAAATCTGTGGTAAAACAGCTAACAGTAAGTGTATCTTTTGTATTTGTAAAGTTATTTTTGGATGATCATTAAGTGTGTCTTTATGTATTCATGTTATGGGATTTTCATGAATAATGACTAAATTATGTATACATTTAACGTATAACTATAACTAAAACTACCCTGTCATTGTATGATTGTATGGAATTTATTAGAATCATACCTCAATTAATCTGATGTGTGTAGTTTTAGTCAGAATTAGGACAAGGACTTTTTGTTCCTTTTTAGTATGTAAGCAGGGTGCAAGTGTGAGACAATGTATGAGATAAGAGGAGCTATCGACAGACAAGCTCTACTAATGTGTTCCTTACAGGACATTCTGTCCCCACCCAGGGAGGGGAGAGCCCTTGGGCTTGTAGTAGATTGTATAACGGGTGGCAGACAATGTATGAGAGGAAGACTTGTGAACTATATTGTCATTGTTTCTGAGAGGAGGAGGGACATTTATGACGAAATGTGAGGTATATAGACCAATGTACAGGAAATGATAGGGAGAACGTTCCCGTAAATAAACATTTCACTATTGTAGACTGGGCCTCTGTCTGTTTTTATTTCTATCAGTATTCAGTATGATACGACTGGGAAGATTGGAAAGAAATGTTAAAATCCTGAAATGTACACTCAAATGATCTGGGGTTGACATTTTCTCAGCTTTCAACTGGCAACGGGTCAGAATTACAGGCATACTGTAAAATATGCACAGACATACAATGTATTCATGATGTATTAACAAACTAGATGTGGTAAGTCTCTACATTACCACATGTAATCCATTCCTGGCAATGAAAAAAACATGAGCTCCTACTATACATATAAATGAAGGCAGACATTGAGTAGACAGACCACTCAAATCAAATCAAATTTTATTTGTCACATACACATGGTTAGCAGATGTTAATGCGAGTGTAGCGAAATACTTGTGCTTCTAGTTCCGACCATGCAGTAATATCTAACAAGTAATCTAACCTAACAATTTCACAACAACTACCTTATACACACACGTGTAAAGGAATGAATAAGAATATGTACATAAAAATATATGCATGAGCGATGGCCGAAAGGCATAGGCAAGATGCAGTAGATGGTATAGAGTACAGTATATACATATGAGATGAGTAATGTAGGGTATGTAAACATTATATTAAGTGGCATTGTTTAAAGTCGCTAGTGATACATTTATTACATCAATTTTTCATTATTAAAGTGGCTAGAGATTTGAGTCAGTATGTTGGCAGCAGCCACTCAATGTTAGTGATGGCTGTTTCACAGTCTAATGGCCTTGAGATAGAAGCTGTTTTTCAGTCTCTTGGTCCCCGCTTTGATGCACCTGTACTGACCTCGCCTTCTGGATGATAGCGGGGTGAACAGGCATTGGCTCAGGTGGTTGTTGTCCTTGATTATCTTTATGGCCTTCCTGTGACATCGGGTGGTGTAGGTGTCCTGGAGGGCAGGTAGTTTGCCCCCGGTGATGCGCTGTGCAGACCTCACTACCCTCTGGAGAGCCTTACGGTTGTGGGAGGAGCAGTTGCTGTACCAGGCGGTGATACAGCCCGAGAGGATGCTCTCGATTGTGCATCTGTAAAAGTTTGTGACAAGCCGAATTTCCTCAGCCTCCTGAGGTTGAAGATGCGCTGCTGCGCCTTCCTCACCACGCTGTCTGTGTGGGTGGACCAATTCAGTTTGTCCGTGATGTGTACGCCGAGGAACTTAAAACTTTCCACCTTCTCCACTACGATGTGGATAGAGGGCTGCTCCCTCTGCTGTTTCCTGAAGTCCACAATCATCTCCTTTGTTTTGTTGACATTGAGTGTGAGGTTATTTTCCTGACACCACACTCCGAGGGCCCTCACCTCCTCCCTGTAGGCCGTCTCGTCGTTGTTGGTAATCAAGCCTACCACTGTAGTGTCGTCTGCAAACTTGATGATTGAGTTGGAGGCGTGCATGGCCACGCAGTCATGGGTGAACAGGGAGTACAGGAGAGGGCTGAGAACGCACCCTTGTGGGGCCCCAGTGTTGAGGATCAGCGGGTGGAGATGTTGTTACCTACCCACACCACCTGGGGGCGGCCCGTCAGGAAGTCCAGGAGTCAGTTGCACAGGGCGGGGTCGAGATCCAGGGTCTCGAGCTTAATAACGAGTTTGGAGGGTACTATGGTGTTAAATGCTGAGCTGTGGTCGATGAACAGCATTCTTACATAGGTATTCCTCTTGTCCAGATGGGTTAGGGCAGTGTGCAGAGTGATTGCGATTGCGTCATCTGTGGACCTATTGGGGCGGTGAGCAAATTGGAGTCGGTCTAGGGTGTCAGGTAGGGTGGAGGTGATATGGTCCTTGACTTGTCTCTCAAAGCACTTCATGATGATGGAAGTGAGTGCTACGGGGCGATAGTCATTTAGCTCAGTTACCTTCGCTTTCTTGGGAACAGGAACAATGGTGGCCCTCTTGAAGCATGTGGGAACAGCAGACTGGCATAGGGATTGATTGAATATGTCCATAAACACACCAGCCAGCTGGTCTGCGCATGCTCTGAGGACGCGGCTGGGGATGCCGTCTGGGCCGGCAGCCTTGCGAGGGTTAACACGTTTAAATGTTTTATTCATGTTGATTGCAGTGAATGAGAGCCCGCAGGTTTTGGTAGCGGGCCGTGTCAGTGGCACTGTGTTGTCCTCAAAGCGAGCAGTTTGTCTGGGAGCAAGACATCGTGGTCCGCGACGGGGCTGGTTTTCCTTTTGTAGTCCGTGATTGACTATAGACCCTGCCACATACCTCTCGTGTCTGAGCCGTTGAATTGCGACTCTACTTTGTCTCTATACTGACGCTTAGCTTGTTTGATTGCCTTGCGTAGGGAATAGCTACACTGTTTGTATTCGGTCATGTTTACGGTCAACTTGCCCTGATTAAAAGCAGTGGTTCGCACTTTCAGTTTTGCGCGAATGCTGTGGTTTCTCTTAGATACAATTCTATGACCAAGGTTTTTGCACAGCACATCACAGCACAGCACAGCAGATCCTTTTATAAACACAACAGAGTGAAATATTTGGTCAAAGGTATGTTTTTACAAACCTGCAAAGAGAGAAGGAGTGCTGTGAGCTGACAGACTAGACCTCAAACAGATATACACCCATACTTCTAATCACAGTATTGGATGTCCCATCTCCCTCTCTCTTTCTCTGCTTTCTCTTGCTCCATTCAAATACAATGCACACACACGAATCAGGAGAGATAGGAGTAGGAGTAGAGGTAATAGAAAGAGTGGGGGTTAGAATTAGCGTTGAGGGAGGGGTGGAGGGGAAGGATTGATGTGATTGGTTCAGAAGGAGGGTGGCTGTACAATCAGCTTCTTCTGAAAGCATGGCTCAATGAATGAACACTCTTCATTTCAGGTAGCCTGCCAACACAACATTGAGGTAAATACTATTATTCCCAGGGATAAGCCAAGTACTTTCCATGCACAGATGTTTCTCAAAGCTTTGACTGAGTGTCAGATTACTGTTCTGATATGGATTTGTACTCTGTTCTTTTCCAGTTCTCCTCCACAGCTGGCCAATTACTTGACTGACTGACTGACTGAAACTGACGGTTGAACATTGGCTGGTTGACTGAGGTATTCTCCATCTATCTTCCACTAATCCATTGTTTCCTTAAACACGGAGGTGCAGATCACATTTACAGACAGAGAAACTGTCAGAGTAACTGTGTCTCAGATAGATGGCTGACAAGCAGATCAGGTAAGTGCGGATAAGGATATTGATGGAAATAGAGGATTTTGAGAGGATTTTATCAAATCTTTTAAATGATGTTCTAGGTTGAATCTTGCACTAATTCCTCCACGATTATCCCTCTCTCTCATTGTTGTTTTCTCTTTTGTTATTGATTTTGTCACCTTTTTGATACCTTCTCACCCTTCTCACCCTTCTCTCTTTCAATTCAATTCAATTCAATTCAATTGGCTTTATTGGCATGGGAAACATATGTTAACATTGCCAAAGCATGTGAAGTAGTTATAATATACAAAAGTGAAATAAACAATAAAAATGAACAGTAAACATTACACTCACAGAAGTTCCAAAAGAATAAAGACATTACAAATGTCATATTATGTATATATACAGGGTTGTAACGATATGCAAATGGTTAAAGTACAAAAGGGGAAATAAATAAACATAAATATGGGTTGTGTCACGTTTGTTTAGAGATGGATTGGACCAAGGTGCAGCGTGGTAGGAGTACATCATCAATTTATTAAATGAACACCAAAAACAAGAAAAAATAAACGACACGTAAAGTTTTGTAGCGCTAACACAACAACTAACCAAAAACAAGATCCCACAAACTAAAGGTGGAAAAAAGGCTGCCTAAGTATGATCCCCAATCTGATTGGGAACCATACCTGGCCAACAAAGAAATAGAAAAACTAGAATGCCCACCCAAATCACACCCTGACCTAACCAAATAGAGAAATAAAAAGGCTCTCTAAGGTCAGGGCGTGACAGGTTGTAATTACAATGGTGTTTGTTCTTCACTGGTTGCCCTTTTCTTGTGGCAACAGGTCACAAATCTTGCTGCTGTGATGGCACACTGTGGTATTTCACCCAGTATATACTGTATGGGAGTTTATCAAAATCAGGTTTGTTTTTGAATTCTTTGTGGATCTGTATAATCTGAAGGAAATATGTGTCTCTAATATGGTCATACATTTGGCAGAAGGTTAGGAAGTGCAGCTCAGTTTCCACATCATTTTGTGGGCAGTGTGTACATAGCCTATCTTCTCTTGAGAGCCAGGTCTGCATACGACTGCTTTTCTCAATAACAAGGCTATGCTCACTGAGTCTGTACATAGTCAAAGCTTTCCTTAAGTTTGGGTCAGTCACAGTGGTCAGGTATTCTGCCACTGTGCACTCTCTGTTTAGGGCCAAATAGCATTCTAGTTTGCTCTGTTGTTTTGTACATTTTTTCCAATGTGTCAAGTAATTATCTTTTTGTTTTCTCATGATTTGGTTGGGTCTAATTGTGTTGCGTTCCGGGGGCTCTGTGGGGTCTGTTTGTGTTTGTGAACAGAGCCCCAGGACCAGCTTGCTTAGGTTCATCTCTCTGGAGGTGATGGATTTGTTATGGAAGGTTTGGGAATTAGTTTCCTTTTAGGTGGTTCTGGAATTTAACGGCTATTTTCTGGATTTTGATCATTAGCGGGCATCAGCCTAATTCTGCTCTGCATACATTATTTGGTGTTCTACGTTGTACACGGAGGATTTTTTCTTTTTTTCAGAATTCTGCATGCAGAGTCTCAATTTGGTGTTTGTCCCATTTTGTGAATTCTTGGTTGGTGAGCGGACCCCAGACCTCACAGCCGTAAGGGCAATGGGTTCTATAACTGATTCAAGTATTTTTAGCCAGATGCTAATTGGTATGTTATTTTATGTTCCTTTTGATGGCATAAAATGCCCTTCTTGATTTGTCTCTCAGATCGTTCACAGCTTTGTGGAAGTTACCTGTGGCGCTGATGTTTAGGCCAAGTTATATATTTTTTTTTGTGTGCTCTAGGGCAACAGTGTCTAGATGGAATTTGTATTTGTGGTCCTGGCGACTGGACCTTTTTTGGAACACCGTTATTTTGGTCTTACTGAGATTTACTGTCAGGGCCCAGGTTTGGCAGAATCTGTGCAGAAGATGCTGTAGGCCCTCCTTGGTTGGTGACAGAAGCACCAGATCATCAGCAAACAGTAGACATTTGACTTCAGATTCTAGTAGGGTGAGGCCGGGTGCTGCAGACGGTTCTAGCGCCCTCGCCAATTCATTGATATATATGTTTAAGAGGGTGGGGCTGCATCCCTGTCTCACCCCACGGCCCTGTGGGAAGAAATGTGCATTTTTTGCCTATTTTATCCGCACACTTGTTGTTTGTGTACATGGATTTTATAATGTTGTATGTTTTCCCCCAACACCACTTTACATCAATTTGTATAGCAGACTCTCATACCAAATTGAGTCAAAGGCTTTTTTGAAATCAACAAAGCATGAGAAGACTTTGCCTTTGTTATGTTTTGTTTGTTTGTCAATTAGGGTGTGCAGGGTGAATACGTGGTCTGTCGTACAATGATTTGATAAAAAGCCAATTTGACATTTGCTCAGTACATTGTTTTCACTGAGGAAATGTACGTGTCGGCTGTTAATGATAATGCAGAGGATTTTCCCAAGGTTGCTGTGTGGTAGCAAGGTGAGGGTCTTTTGGGGGTAGCAGGGTGGATATAACCACTTGTGCATTAGGGAAAGTAGAAGAAGCTTTTTCAATCACTCCCTTGAGTGCTGTGGCCACCCTTTCCTGCTGTGCTCTCAGGTCGTTTGTGCCTGTGTGTATTATTATGTGGCTAGATGAACCTAGTTGGTCCTCAGACAGAAGGTCTACTGCACGTTGGGTGTTTGGACACCAGGGTTTAGACACACTGTGTTTGGGAAACATTTTTTTTCTTGTATATATTTCTTTTTTGAGTCCATAAGGAGTACAATCTATGTCTTGTGTATGTCCTCAGTGGGTGTGGGGAGTTGTCAGAAGGGCTATCAGGGTGGCTGACAGTGGGGGTGCTCAGAGGGGGTAAGATCCCCTGGGCTTGGGGTTCTTCATTTGTCTGTCCCACTGTGATGTCGACGTGGTCAGGGTCTGGGGTGGACTGTTCTGCTGTGGTGTCAAGACTTTTGTTGGGAGCTGAGGTGGGTTGTTCTGCCTGCTTCCCTGCAGGGGTGGCCACCTTTCTAGTGGGTTGTTCTCTGTCACACAACATCCCCCTCACCCTCTCCTCCAGCAGTCTGATCCTCTCCTCTAGTGCTCTGCTCTTCTCCTGCTCCTGCTTTTTCTCTTGTTGATGTTGTCTCACCACAGTCCAGAGTGCCGATATATCTCTCTCCACCTCTAGCTCTCCGGGTCTGGATAAGGGGGTGTTGTTGTGCTGGACTGTTGTCTGGGTCTGTGCTGACTGCAGTGTAATCACCTGCTGTTCCAGCTCCACCTGCCTTACCTCCAGCGGGGTAAGTTATCCATCATTTCAATGAGGGGGTAGTGCTCTGTGCTGGGAGGTTGACTTTCCGCTTGGGGTTGCTCGTCTGTGGGGTTATATAATGAAGAGGTCTGGTCTGACCCGCTCGGGGTGGGTGTATCTTTCTCAAGGGAGAGCTTCTCCTGCTGAGCTAATTCTTGATTAGGTGAAAGTCCAGCTGAAACTGTTGGGGTTGCCCTGTGCCAATACTGTTCCAGACTCATAGAGATTTATATTAGCTGACTCAGAGTCCTCGTTGTCTAGTATCCTGAGTTTTCACCCTTCTGTAACACCCCCCTCTCAACAGATGGGTAGTGTGCTAATATAGCACTGTGCCATGCCAGGGGATGGTCTGTGTGGAAGATGAGTTTGCTGATGTTCCCATTTTTATAATAGTCAGCAAAAAGTGTCTCTTATTTTCCATAAGGAGCTTCATTTTGTGCTCTTTTCGTGTCTTATCATTCTTTACATACACAGGGTACTGTATTTTAACTACCTCTGAACAGCGGAAGGCAGCTTCTAAGGCCTCTCCATTTGGTTGAAGTAGACTGTGCGACTCTCCTGCCATTGTTGGGCTAAAAGGCTTTGACACCTCTCAGTTGACACGGCAGTGCTAATTGAAGTTGTATCAAGCTTGGCAGCCTTAATTTAGCATTCAGTCCTTATAAAGTGATGTAATGTATTTATTCTTTTTGGCTTTTGGAAATAAATATAGCTTCAGACTAAACATTACTCACTCAGTTCCAGGTTGGAAGGTGTTTTCAGGTTTCTGTTGTTTTTCAGAGCATTAGCTGCATAGCTTTGGAATAATAATCTTTGGTAGTTGTAAGCCTTCCAGGTGATTACGTAATTCCGTCTAAAGTCAGGTTGTAGGCTTTGAGTTTTGAGTTGGAGTGAAGGTTATGTTGTAGAGAGTTGTATTCTGTATATGTTCCTGACAAAAAATCCAAGTTGATCTAACTCTAAATCTATATATTTTTAAGAACGTGCTGAAAAATGCAGGAGCTCATCTGCTCATGGCCTTTCCTCTCTGTCTTTTCCTTTTCCTTTGCTCTCTCCCTCTCCCTCTCAGTTTACCTGCCAAATTGATCAATGGGGGAATTGATTGGTGTGACGTGTATTTCCTATTGACCTAGCCAAGACCCGTCTCTAGAACCAGCAAAATGGTTACCGTCTCTACACCAGCATGTATGTACAATGCTGGTCAACACACTCTTTTATCCAGTCTCGTTTAGAAATTCTAAAACAAACTTGTAGTTTGCTTGTAGTATCTGCTTACCTCTGGTTGATTCTCTGAGGTCTTTGCACAGTAATCCTTAATGTTCACTACACAGGTCACATTGCCTTATCAAGACCTTTCGATCAGAGGGATACTTTGGCATGTACAGAGGTAGGACAAAATTGTGTGTTTGTGTGTTTGTGTATGTGTGTGTGTGTGTTCATGCGTGCGTGTGTGCACATAGGTTTGAGCATGTTCTTTGTTTAAGTCTCTGTGACTCTGTGTCTCTCTATTTCTTTGGCCATTGGGTGCTGCTGTGAACCTGACTCTGGTCACTCCAGAGAAGGCCATCAAACTAGCTGCCAATGACTTCTTTACACAGCACCTGTCCAAGGATGGGTGAGTAGTGCTCAGAGGCCTCTTTCAAACACCTGCCTGTCAAATACAATCATACACCAGTCGTAACTGACTGGTACACCAACCTCTTGCCCACTCTAATCTCTTTGAATAGATGTACTTGAAAGATGTAGTATATACAGTGGGGAGAACAAGTATTTGATACACTGCCGATTTTGCAGGTTTTCCAACTTACAAAGCATGTAGAGGTCTGTAATTTTTATCATAGGTACACTTCAACTGTGAGAGACGGAATCTAAAACAAAAATCCAGAAAATCACATTGTATGATTTTTAAGTAATTAATTTGCATTTTATTGCATGACATAAGTATTTGATACATCAGAAAAGCAGAACTTAATATTTGGTACAGAAACCTTTGTTTGCAATTACAAAGATCATACGTTTCCTGTAGTTATTGACCAGGTTTGCACACACTGCAGCAGGGATTTTGGCCCACTCCTCCATACAGACCTTCTCCAGATCCTTCAGGTTTCGGGGCTGTCGCTGGGCAATACGGACTTTCAGCTCCCTCCAAAGATTTTCTATTGGGACTGGCTAGGCCACTCCAGGACCTTGAGATGCTTCTTACGGAGCCACTCCTTAGTTGCCCTGGCTGTGTGTTTCGGGTCGTTGTCATGCTGGAAGATCCAGCCACGACCCATCTTCAATGCTCTTACTGAGGGAAGGAGGTTTTTGGCCAAGATCTCGCGATACATGGCCCCATCCATCCTCCCCTCAATATGGTGCAGTCGTCCTGTCCCCTTTGCAGAAAAGCATCCCCAAAGAATGATGTTTCCACCTCCATGCTTCACGGTTGGGAGGGTGTTCTTGGGGTTGTACTCAACCTTCTTCTTCCTCCAAACACGGCGAGTGGAGTTTAGACCAAAAAGCTCTATTTTTGTCTCATCAGACCACATGACCTTCTCCCATTCCTCCTCTGGATCATCCAGATGGTCATTGGCAAACTTCAGACGGGCCTGGAAATGCGCTGGCTTGAGCAGGGGGACCTTGCATGCGCTGCAGGATTTCAATCCATGACGGTGTAGTGTGTTACTAATGGTTTTCTTTGAGACTGTGGTCCCAGCTCTCTTCAGGTCATTGACCAGGTCCTGCCGTGTAGTTATGGGCTGATCCCTCACCTTTCTCATGATCATTGATGCCCCACGAGGTGAGATCTTGCATGGAGCCCCAGACCGAGGGTGGTTGACCGTCATCTTCAACTTCTTCCATTTTCTAATAATTGCGCCAACAGTTGTTGCCTTCTCACCAAGCTGCTTGCCTATTGTCCTGTAGCCCATCCCAGCCTTGTGCAGGTCTACAATTTTATCCCTGATGTCCTTACACAGCTCTCTGGTCTTGGCCATTGTGGAGAGATTGGAGTCTGTTTGATTGAGTGTGTGTACAGGTGTCTTTTATACAGGTAACAAGTTCAAACAGGTGCAGTTAATACAGGTAATGAGTGGAGAACAGGAGGGCTTCTTAAAGAAAAACTAACAGGTCTGTGAGAGCCGGAATTCTTACTGGTTGGTAGGTGATCAAATACTTATGTCATGCAATAAAATGCAAATTAATTACTTAAAAATCATACAATGTGATTTTTTTGGATTTTTGTTTTAGATTCCGTCTCTCACAGTTGAAGTGTACCTATGATAGAAATTACAGACCTCTACATGCTTTGTAAGTAGGAAAACCTGCAAAATCGGCAGTGTATCAAATACTTGTTCTCCCCACTGTACTATATCAGCTTTAACTAACTTATTGTTTGGATTTGATATACAGATCACAAATAGGATTCTAATAATATCTTCACTATGTGCTGGGATCTAGTGGTAATACATTAGAGGTATAAATATTTTGTAAACATACAGCATGGATGATAGGACCGATCCCATAGGCCCTGCAGCATTATCCGCATGACATACCTGGCCTATCTTTAGCGTCCCTCAACATTTCCATGGGGACCAACAACATGGCTGATAAATTATTGAGTGACCTGCGCTAGTGAACTGGTGAATTATTAACTTGTTTCTAAGACTGTATATGTGTGTGTGCATGTATGTATGTGTGTGTGTGTGTGTGTGTGTGTGTGTGTGTGTGTGTGTGTGTGTGTGTGTGTGTGTGTGTGTGTGTGTGTGTGTGTGTGTGTGTGTGTGTGTGTGTGTGTGTGTGTGTGTGTGTGTGTGTGTGTGTGTGTGTGTGTGTGTGTGTGTGTGTGTGTGTGTGTGTGTGTGTGTGTGTGTGTGTGTGTGTGTGTGTGTGTTTCTTTATGTGTATCACTAATGGTATGTTTATTGTTTTATGCATGTTTATGGTCATGTCCTTTGTGGATAGAAACAGGGAGTTTTAAGTTGTATGCATTTTGTTTAATGTATGTAAAACACTTGAGATAGCACCAGACCATCCAGAGAAATTAGCAAAGTCATTGAACTAAAATAATTATGACATTTGTTTTCTCTCTCAGTCAGAAGCTCACCCTGCTGAGGGAGATGCTGGTGGGTTGTGGTGCTGGTACATGTCAGGAAAACTCAGCTGGGGTATCAGCCTCAGACAGCTTTCTACTACCATCTTGTGGCTCAACAGTAATTATGCACAATAGTTGTGTGTCTCCCTGGGTGTTTGAACTCTTCTGAAACACAGTCACACTTTCTCTCCATCTCTTTGTCTCTCCATCTCTCTGTCTTTCCATCTCTCTGTCTCTACATCTCTCTGTCTCTCCATCTCTCTGTCTTTCCATCTCTCTGTCTCTTCATCTCTCCATCTCTTTGACTCTCCATCTCTCTGTCTCTCCATCTATCTGTCTCTCCATCTCTTTATCTCTCCATCTCTCTGTCTCTCCATCTCTTTGTCTCTCCATCTCTCTGTCTCTTCATCTCTCTGTCTCTCCATCTCTTTGTCTCTCCATCTCTCTGTCTCTCCATCTCTTTGTTTCTCCATCTCTTTGTTTCTCCATCTCTCTGTCTCTCCATCTCTTTGTTTCGCCATCTCTCTGTCTCTCCATCTCTTTGTCTCTCCATCTCTTTGTCTCTCCATCTCTTGGTGCAGGTCATCATCACCACTCCCATGGAGATGCTAAAGATCCAGTTACAGGATGCAGGGCAGATAGGTGAGAGATGGGTAGAAGAAGGAGAGAGGAGGTTGTATGTTCCCCTGTTCCCAGTCAATGTTTCATGACTAACCAATATCTTGTCAGACAAACAAACACGAACAGATCACAGAGATCTGATCAGTTAGAACCAGTAACAACCAGCATTGTTATTGTATCAATGTAAAATTGTTGTTTAATTGCTTGACCACATTTTTGACTCTTCCTTGTGTTCCTGTGATTCCCCAAATGTATTTTTGTTTGCCAACTTTTCCTGCAGTATTCCTGCATCTCTGTCCCTGGTTGATGATGTCACACTGATGATACTGATGATGTTGTGTGTGTTATGACACATGTAGAGGCTCAGAGGAAGCTGATGTTCCAGGCTGCAGGTGGGGCCCCTGGGGGTCCAGTGGAGTTGAGGTCCCATACAGCAATGCAGCTCACCCGGGAGATGGTAAGGACATCTCCATACAGCAATGCAGCTTACCTGTGGATGGTAAGGACAGTCGTGTGTGTGTTTATACAGGTATGAGTGTGTATACAGTTGTAAGGTTTTTCCGTGCATCAGCAACACAGAACAGCTGCCTCCGTTAAGACAAGGAGTGGAGATCTGTGTCTATTTGTCAATAACAGCTGGTGAGCAAAATCAAAAATGAATGAAGTCTCGAGGTCTTGCTCACCTGAGGTAGAGTGTCTCATGATAAGCTGTAGACCACACTATTTACTAAGAGACTTTTCATCTATATTTTTCGTAACTGTCTATTTACCACCACAAACCAATGCTGGCACTAAGACCGTACTCAACGAGCTGTATAAAGCCATAAGCAAACAAGAAAATGCTCCTGAGGCGGCCCTCCTAGTGGCCCGGGGACTTTAATGCAGAGAAACATAAATCAGTTTTACCTGTTACGTGCAAAAAGAAGGAAAAAACTCTAGACTACCTTTACTCCAAACACAAAGACGCGTACAAAGCTCTCCCTCGCACTCCATTTGGCAAATCTGACCATAATTCTATCCTCCTGATTCCAAGCAAAAACTAAAGCAGGAAGTACCAGTGACTTGCTCAATACGGAGGTGGTCAGATGACGCAGATGCTAAGCTACAGGACTGTTTTGTTAGCTCGGACTGGAATATGTTCCGGGACTCATCCGATTTCATTGAGGAGTATACCACATCAGTCACCGGCTTCATCAATAAGTGCATCAATGACGTTGTCCCCACAGTGACCATACGTATATATCCCAACCAGAAGCCATGAATTGCAGGCAACGTCCGCACCGAGCTAAAGGGTAGAGCTGCCGCTTTCAAGGAGCGGGACTCTAACCCAGACGCTTATAAGAAATCCTGCTATGCCCTCAGGTGAACCATCAAACAGGCAAAGTGTAAATACAGGACTAAGATTGAATCCTACTACACTGGCTCCAACGGTTGTCGGATGTGGCAAGGCTTGTAAACTATTACAGACTACAAAGGGAAGCCCAGCCGCGAGCTGCCCAGTGACACAAGCCTACCAGATGAACTAAATTACTTCTATGCGCGCTTCGAGGCAAGCAACACTGAAGCATGGATGAGAGCACCAGCTGTTCCAGACGACTGTGTGCTCACGCTTGCCGCAGTCGATGTGAGTAAGACCTTTAAAAAAAAATGTTAACCCCCTTTATCTCCCCAATTTTGATCTTGTCTCATCGCTGCAACGCCCCAGCGGGCTCAGGAGGCGAAGGTCGAGTCCTGCATCCCCTGAAACATGACCCACCAAACCGTGCTTCTTACCTTCTTATGGACGGTAGCGTCCCACCTGGCAAACATCCGGTGAAATTGCAGAACGTGATATTCAAACTACAGAATTATAAATATTTAACTTTCATAAAATCACAAGTGTAATACATCAAAATAAAGCTAAACCTCTTGTTAATCCAGCCGCTGTGTCAGATTTCAAAAAGGCTTTACGGCGAAAGCAAACCATGCGATAATCTGAGGACAGCGCCCCGCATACAAAAGCATGAAAAACATATTTCAACCAGGCAGGTGCGCCACGAAAGTCAGAAATAGCGATATAATAAACGCCTTACCTTTGATGATTTTCTTCTGTTGGCACTCCAAAAGGTCCCAGAAACATCACAAATGGTCCTTTTGTTCGATATTGTCCTTCTTTATATCCATAAAACTCAGTTTAGCTGGCGCGCTTCAGTCAACAATCCACCCAGTTTCCCTCCATCAAAATGCATACAAAATGAATCCCAAACGTTACTAATAACTTTTCCAAACAAGTCAAACAACGTTTATAATCAAACCTTAGGTACCCTAATACGTAAATAAACAATCAAATTTAAGATGGAGAATCGTTATTGTCTTTACCGGAGAAAAATATCAAAGAACGCGCTCTCTTCCACGCGCTTGGATACACTACAGCCAAAATGGGAGCCACCTAGAAAAAAAATTTCTGGCAATTTTTTCCAAAAACCAGCATGAAACTCTTTCTAAAGACTGTTGACATCTAGTGGAAGCCCTAGGAACTGCAATCTGGGAGGATGTGTTTTTTTGGGATAGTTTGTCCTCTGGGTTTTGCCTGCCATAACAGTTCTGTTATACTCACAGACATCATTTTAACAGTTTTAGAAACTTTAGAGTGCTTTCTATCAAAATCTATTATATGCATATCCTAGCTTCTGGGCCTGAGTAACAGGCATTTTACTTTGGGCACGTTTTTCATCTGACGTGAAAATACTGCCCCCTACCCAAGAGAGGTTAACACCCGCTCGCTTAACCCAGAAGCCATCCGCACCAATGTGTTGCAGCAAACACCACCAACTGTGAGCCGCCCTATGGGACTCCCGATCACGGCCAGTTCTGATACAGCCCGGGATTGAACCCGGGTCTGTACTGACGACTCTAGCACTGCCTTAGACCACTGCGCCACTTGGCAGGCCCATGAGTATGATCTTTAAAACAAGTCAACATTCACAAGGCTGCAGGGCCAGACGTATTACCAGGACCTGTACTACGAGCATGCACTGACCAACTGGCAAGTGTCTTCACTGACATTTTCAACCTGTCCCTGGCCGAGTCTATAATACCTACATGTTTCAAGCAGACCACCTTGGTCCCTGTGCCCAAGTACACCAAGGTAACCTACCTAAATGACTACCGACCCGTAGCACTCACGTCTGTAGCAATGAAGTGCTTTGAAAGGCTGGTCATGGCTCACATCAACACCATCAGCCCAGAAACCATAGACCCACTACAATTTGCAAACCGCCCCAAAATATCCACAGATGACGCAATCGCTACTGCACTCAAAACTGCCCTTTCCATCCTGGACAAAATTAACAATTTCGTGAGAATGCTGTTAATTGACTACAGCTCAGCGTTCAACACCATCGTGCCCTCAAAGCTCATCACTAAGCTAAGAACCCTGGGACTAAGCACCTCCCTCTGCAACTGGATCCTGGACATCCTCACCGGCCGCCCCCAGGTGGTAAGGGTGGGCAACAACACATCTGTCACGCTGATCCTTAACACACGGGCCCCTTAGGGCTGCATGCTTAGTCCCCTCCTATACTCCCTGCTCACAAATGACTGTGTGGCCAAGCACGACTCCAACATCATCATTAAGTTTGCAGAAGACACAACGGTGGTAGGCCTGATCACAGACAACGATGAGACAGCCTATAGGGAGGAGGTCAGAGACCTGGAAGGGTGGTGCCAGGACAACAACCTTTCCCTCAACGTGATCAAGACAAAGGAGATGATTGTGGACTACAGGACAAGGAGGGCCAAGCACGTCCCCATTCTCATCGACGGGGCTGTAGTGGAGCAGGTTGAGAGCGTCAAGTTCCATGGTGTCCACATCACCAACACACTATCATGGTCCAAACACACCAAGACAGTCATGAAGAGGGCACGACAATGCCCATTCCCCCAAAGATTTGGCATGGGTCCTCAGATCCTCAAAAAGTTCTACAGCTGCACCATCGAGAGCATCCTGACTGGTTGCATCACCGCCTGGTATGGCAACTGCTCGGCCTCCGACCGCAAGGGGCTACAGAGGGTAGTGTGTACGGCCCAGTACATCACTGGGGCCAAGCTTCCTGCCAACCAGGACCTATATACCAGTCGGTGTCAGAGAAAGGCTCACATTTTGTTTCTTAACTATTATCTTTATTAAAACTGCGTTGTTGGTTAATTAAGGGCTTGTAAGTAACCATTTCACGGTAAGGTCTGCTACACCTGTTGTATTCGACGCATGTGACAAATAATATGTGATTTGATTTGATTTGATTATGCCTGCCGTGTCCCCTGTAAGCCAATTGATACAGTTTGTGTGTTTCAGTGATTAAGACCAGAATTCAGACCATGTCACAGGGAAGTCAGGAGAACACCTACAGCAGTGACAGACTGCATCAGGTAACCTCTCCTTCTCACTCTAACTCTTCCACTGCTTCCCTCCTGGTTTTGACAGGCCTTTTCTGATCAATTATATCCATATTATCTGATGGTAGAACATTACATCATCTACTGGTACTATGACATAAACGGAAAAGGCATTTTAGGCTAGAATATACAGTACCAGAATATACAGTAACAGAATATACAGTGCCAGTCAAAAGTTTGGACACACCTACTCATTCAAGGGTTTTTCTTTATTTTTAATGAAGACTGTAAATTGATTAAAATAGCACACAGATTTTTATAAGATGGAATAATTAAACAAACTACTGCAAATTCAGCTGATCACACTGCAATAATATTAATGTGTGTGCAGAGCTCCAGTGATTCAATGCTCTTGTTAAGAAATCTCAACACCTGAGTAGCTCTGAAAGGATTTGATACTGTGTGTATCACTGAGTACACCAAACATTAGGAACACCTTCCTAATATTAAGTTACTCTGTGTAAATTCCAATATATTGAAGAGTTTCATTCCAAACTGCTTTATACACCAACTTTTCAAGTTTTTTCATAAAAAATGAGTGCTTATGGATACCTTTGAGTAAAATGTTACTGTTCTCAGGTTTCCATCCAACCTTTTTATGCACGTGAAGAACATGTCGGATAGAAAATGTGTCACGACCGTCCTGATGGAAACACCAGATTTGTCGTAAACTTTCCAAATGTTGACATAACTAAATACAATAGACAAGGTGGGATCCTTTGGTCAGTAAAATGTATTATGTGAGAGATGGTGGTGGAAAGGCTTTTAAGTGCAAATATTGATTTAATAACCATATCGAAGCAATCCTGCAGTCACGAGATGACATGTGTGGTCCTCCCACTCCGACTTTGGAAAGCGTACAGTTTATTAGGCTACAGATAATGAACTCCACAGCATGGTGAAAGTGCAAAGTGATGAGCTTGATGCTCCTTTCCAAAAATATTGAGGGTCTTATTTTTTCTATTGGTAATTTAGTCTAGCGGCCAGCTGTCTAAACTTGTAGTATTCATGGTCGAATTACCGACTGGGGGACCCCCATTGATTTTGTTTGTCACACTCACTCAGATATCTTACTAAAAACAGCTAACATTTCTCTCCACCCTATGTCAACATGTGTAGAAATGTTGCTTAGGGCCCCCAAAAAAGCTAGGGCCGGCTCTGGCTGCATTTGTGGGTATGGATGTGGGTACTCAGACCCGCGAGCCACTGCTGCTCCCCATGATAAATTCAGATTTTCTTTTGTGGCCCCCACAATAATTTAAGTTAGGCTATACCCGCACTGTATCTACGAGCTGTTGGCTAGAGTGCATGAGCCAATACCAGAGTGGGCACCTTCGCTATATTAACTCAATATTTTATGTAACAAAACCATCAGTAAAAATGTGATGGAAACCAATTTAACATTTAAATCTCTGACTTGTGGTCAGACTCGCTCGTGCGGAACCACCTACTGTATGCTTGCGCCTTTTTTCAATGCTAATTTGAATGTCATTGAGAAAACAGAGAAGTGTCCATTTTTTTTCTCAAACATCCTTTCTGAATTTAAAAGTAATCCTCAAAGTAATCATCTAGTTTTTCAAAAGTATCTGTAATCTGATTACAATATTTTTGCTGCTAACGAAATGGATTACAGTTATCGTTTTTTTGTAATCCTTTACATGTAACGGATTAGATTAATCCGTTACTCCCCAACCCTGCCCTTCGTGTACAAGGGGGTCTATGACATCATCCTATCTAGGGTTCTATATCTATGATCACCAATGTGTCATTTGTACAGTTCTTAAATATATAGGTATATGGATATATTTGTCACATTTGACTATAAAACATTGCAGTGCTACTGCTTTCTCTGTGAGTGAGGTGGATATATGGCATTTTGCAACAGAATCTCTTTGAAATGAAACCATCTAATGATAGATTTCAAACAAATACATGTCTGTCATTTAATAACCATGCCCTGATGGGGAAAAACACACATCTCTGTCTTTATTTCATCATGTCAACTGTCTATTTGGGGCTACGGTTTGTTTTGGGCAGGACAGTAGTAACACTGTCAAAAACAGGATGTGATGCTGAGGAAATTCCGAAGTTTCATTTCCAGTCAGAACTGTTAGTCAGGAAAGGAGAACTGGCATCTCAGCTGGCTTTCTCTGCCAACAAAACATTACTGTGCTGCAAGTTTATAATGTTAAACTGAAACTAAAACAAATATTATATATCATGAAAAAAATGTATGCTCATACAGTTATACTGACTCTACACACACTCATCATGAAACACTGCTGCTACTCTATTCATCATATATCCTGATGCCTAGTCACCTTACCCTTATACATATCTACCTCAATCGATCCAGTATCCCTGCACATTGGAAATATGGTACTGGAACTGACCCTGTACATAGCATGCTTACTTACTTTATCATGTTCTTTTTATTTCCATATCTCGTGGGTTTTTGTTCTCCCTTGATTAATGCATTGTTAGGGTTAGAGCTCACAAGAAAGGTATTTCACAGTTAAGATCAAATTCTTATTTACAATGACAGCCTACCCCAGCCAAACCCGGATAACGCTGGGCCTATGGTGCACCGCCCTATGGGACTCCCAATCACAGCCGGATGTGATGCAGCCTGGATTCAAACCAGGGACTGCAGTGACGCCTCTAGCACTGAGATGCAGTGCCTTTGACCGCTGCGCCATTCGGGAGCCCAAACTGTACTTGTGCATGTGACTTGAAACTTGAAATAAAGTAATTAACAGACCTATTTGAAAAACTTAAAGTATACTGAAACTATTATCTTTGACTAAAATTTAATAAAAAACATCATCAAATCAAATCAAATGTTATTGGTCACATACATATATTTAGCAGATGTTATTGCGGGTGTAGCGAAATGCTTATGTTCCTAGCTCCAACAGTGCAGTATTATCTAACAATTCACAACAATACACACAAATCTAAAAGTAAAAGAATGGATTTAAGAAATATATAAATATTAGGACGAGCAATGTCAGAGTGGCATTGACTAAAATACAGTAGAATAGAGTATATACATATGAAATGAGTAAAGCAGTATGTAAACATTATTAAAGTGACTAGTGATTCCATGTCTATGTATATAGGGCAGCAGCCCCTAAGGTGCAGGCTTGAGTAGTCGGGTGGTAGCCAGCTAGTGATGGCTATTTAACAGTCTGATGGCCATAAGCTGTTTTTCACTCTCTCCGTCCCAGCTTTGATGCACCTGTACTGACCTCGCCTTCTGGATGATAGTGGGTTGAACAGGCCATGACTCAGGTGGTTGATGTCCTTGATGATTTTGGTGGTGATATGTCCACATGAATTATATTAAATTTTTGTATTTTTTTCAGAGGAAGGTCCTGAAAATTGTCAAAGACTCCAGTCACCCTAGTCATAGACTGTTCTCTCTGCTACCACACGGCAAGCGATACCAGAGCGCCAAGTCTAGGTCCAAGAGGCTTCTAAACAGCTTCTACTCCCAAGCCATAAGACTCCTGAACATCTAGTCAAATGGCTACCCAGACTATTCACATTGCCCCTCCCCTCTCCACACCACTTCCACTCTCTGTTGTCATCTATGCATAGTCACTTTAATTAACTCTACCTACATGTACATACTACCTTAACTAACCGGTGCCCCCGCACATTGACTCTGTACCGGCACCCCCCTGTATATATAGTTATTTTTTACTGTTCCTCTTTAATTACTTGTTACTTTTATCTCTTATTCTTATCCGTATTTTTTTAAACTTGCACTATCGGTTAGGGGCTCGTAAGTAAGCATTTCACTGTAAGGTCTACACCTGTTGATTTTGGCACATGTGACAAACAAAATTTGATTTGATTTGTTTCTAGGCTTTCATTGTAAATAAGAATTTGTTCTTAACTGACTTGCCTAGTTAAAAAAAAGGGAATGTGGAATGATTCCAATGTAAAATTGGAGTCATGAGAAGGGCTAACCTATGACCTGACCCATCACCTTATATATTACTGCCCTCCAGTTGTGACATCCCAAATAACACACAAAAAACTCTACAACCCATATTTCTTCTAGCCTCCCACAAATGCTTAATGCTCTTAACACTTAAACTGAAACAAAATAATATAAAAACAAAATATAAATATTTTTATACAACTTAAACTAAATAAAGTTATGTAAAAACTAACAGAAATAAAAACAAATATAAAAGCACATAACCTTGCTGTGCTGTCTCCATACTGACATGTCATTATGCTACCAACATGACGTCATCATGGCCATAAAAGTTTAAAACTAGTTTTTTCTTTTTTTTGTTACCTTTCAAAATTGTAATATTTGGTAACACTTTACATTAAGGTACTATTTTAAGTGTGTTTTAAGTACAGGTAACTGCCAAAATAAAGGAAACACTTGAATAAATGAGGGATACAAAGTATATTGAATGCAGTTTCTTCCACACAGGTGTGGTTAATTAAGCAATTAACGTCCCATCATGCGCTTAGGGTCATGTATAAAAATGCTGGGCAGGCCATTATTTTTGTTATCATGGCTATGCCCCGTAGGATGACATTGCCCCCATCCACAGGGAAGGAGTGGTCACTGATCTGATTGGCTGAGCATGAAAATTATGTAAACCATATACCATAGCTGTTTAAGTGACCAGATC
This sequence comes from Salvelinus alpinus, assembly GCF_045679555.1. Lineage (NCBI taxonomy): Eukaryota > Metazoa > Chordata > Actinopteri > Salmoniformes > Salmonidae > Salvelinus > Salvelinus alpinus. Next base: position 22,831,564 of record NC_092118.1, read on the forward strand.
TCAACCCAATTGAACACTTATGGGAGATTCTGGAGCAGCACCTGAGACAGTGTTTTCCACCAAAAAACAATGATTTCCAATTGAGGACTAAAACTAAATAGGAAGGTACAGTAAAGCATTAAAATCTGTATATTTTTTTCTGATGTTGTGTTGTTGCTGACTAGAAGAGGCAGTGTTAGTTAGCCATTCTCAAGAGGCCAGACATGGGTTATATCCAGAAACTGGTAGGCCTCACGAGATGCTAAGAGGGCTATGTACTTTAAACTATCCATATACATTTTTGTTGTTGTTGCAGTATGCCCCATAAAAGCTCCCTGGTCTTTGTTATTGAATCTTTGTTTGAAATTCACTGCTTGACTAAGAGACCTTACAGATAATTGTATGTGTATGATACAGAGATTAAGTAGTCATTCAAAAATCATGTTAAACACTACTATTGCACACAGAAGAAGTCGATGGAACTTATTATGTGACTTGTTAAGCACATTTTTACTCCTGAACACATTTAGGCTTGCCATAACAAAGGGATTGAATACTTATTGACTCAAGACAATTCAGATTTTCATTTTTAATTAATTTGTAGAAGTTTCTAAAACCCAAATTCCATGTTGACATTATGGGGTATTGTGTGTAGTCCAGTGACATAACATCTTAATTGAAACATTTTACATTCAGGTTGTAACACAAAAACATTTGGAAAAAGTAAAAGGATGTGAATACTTTCTGAAGGTACTGCACATTTCGACAGCAGAGGGACACGCCCCATCCACATCGACGGAGCCGCAGTGGACAAGGTGAAAAGCTTCAAGTTCCCCTGCGCAACAGCGCCTCTTCAATCTCAGGAGGCTAAAGAAATCCAGCTTGGCCCCTAAGATCCTCACAAACTTTTACAGATGCACCATTGAGAGCATCCTGTCGGGCTGTATCACTGCCTGGTTCGGCAACTGCACCACCCGCAACCGCAGGGCTCTCCAGAGGGTGGTGCGGTCTGCGCAACGCATCACCGGGGGCACAATGCCTGCCCTCCAGGACACCTAGAGCACCCGATGTCAAAAGAAGGCCAAAAAGATCATCAAAGACAACAACCACCCAAGTCAACCAGCCTGTTCACCTTGCTATCATCCAGAAGGCGAGGTCAGTACAGGTACATCAAAGCTGGGACCGAGAGTCTGAAAAACAGCTTCTATCTCAAGGCCATCAGACTGTTAAATAGCCATCCTTTGCCGGCCTCCACCCAGTACTCTGCCCTGAACTTAGTCACTAGCTACCACCTGGTTACTCAACCCTACACCTTAGAGGCTGCTAACCTATGTACATAGACATGGAATCACTGGTCACTTTAATAACGTTTACATACTGTTTTACTCATTTCATATGTACAGTTTAATACTGTATTCTAGTCAATGCCATCCCATTCAACTATTGCTGTATATATACTATTCTATCCTACGTATTCTACAAATATACTAAATATTCTATCCACATACCGTCCATAATGTCTATACATCCCATCACATATATATATATATTTTATACTTCGGACTCCGACATTGCTTGTCGTAATATTTATATGTTTCTTAATTCCATTCTTTTACATTTAGATCTGTGTGTATTGCTGTAAATTGTTAGATATTACTGCACTGCTGGAGCTAAGAACACAAGCATTTTGCTACACCCGCAATAGCATCTGCTAAATATGTGTATGCGACCAATAAAATTTGATTTGATTTGTAAACAAGACTAACAGTGACCAGTAGCAGGATAAATAGATACTAATGGTAATGGAAATCAATAATCAATGAACAGCAACATAGGTGTGAGGGGGAGCAGTAATTGTGTAACCCGTAAGATAAAGGTGCAATCTGTACGATGTGGACATGTAAAGTGCCTTTCATGTCTATGTCTATTAAATACCTGTAGTCTACCCTACTATAGTAGTCTATAATGAATCATATCATAAGGAATCATTCTCTCATATTAGGTGAGAGGCAAACTTTTGGAACCTCATCCATCATGACAATTACGACATTAAAAGCAGAAAAACAAACTGCATTGCTCCCATTAGTCTTATTAATGCAGACACATCACATTTTGATGCCTTGTTTTTTTAAGCAGTAGGCCGAGTTACACAATTGAGGAGTATCCTCCTTATTGCCCAAGACTTCAGAGCAGGTACTATAATTCATCTTGTCATGACCTGGAAATTCCTCATCTTGTGTAGCGGACAGACACTTCTGAGTGTAATAACTTGGGAGGACGAAGTTAGGGAATTCCAGCTTTTGGAAAACTAAACTCCTCCCTGGTCTGAGTGGAATATAAGAACAAGCTGCAGACCACAAACCAACATGAAACACAAGGGGGTTCAAACTGCCTGACTGACTAACTAACTAAGGAGCTGAAAGGTAAGAGATAATAACTCTGTTATATGAGGCAGTCACAGTTTAAATTGAATAAATTATCTGTAAATATGTTAGCAATTCATATAGTAGACTACGTTCTCTCTCTCCATGTTTCTTTCAGTCTGTCACATCTGCAAGTATGAAGCTGCTTCTAGCTGGACTTGTTCTGACCCTTATTGTAGGGGCTCAAGCTCAGTGGTACCGCTTCCCTGGTGAAGCTGCTCGAGGTCCGTTTATACACTTTAATCATTGTTTCTTCATTGTTGACAGAAATAGATACATAAATCAAGAGTAACAAATCATTCAAGAGTAACAAATCATTCAAGAGTAACAAATCATTCAAGAGCAACAATGTACTGTATTTGAGGACTCCTTTAAAGTCCTTGTTATTTCTTGAGGCTAGTGGTTTGAAATGTTGTAAAGTTCCTTGTAAGTGTCAAACTCAACATCCGTGTCCTCCTGACCCTGCAGGTGCTACAGACATGTGGCGTGCATATGGCGACATGAAGGACGCCAACTGGAAAAACTCAGACAAGTACTTCCACGCTCGGGGCAACTATGATGCTGCCAGGAGAGGACCAGGGGGCAGGTGGGCAGCAACAGTCATCAGGTGGGTGATTCCCAAATATCTGTGAGACGCTTATAATGTGGTTCAGTTGCTCATCAAATTATCTGATCAAAACTTTCTCCATTTAGTTCTTTATGGCAATTTTTGTAAAAAAAAAAAAGTCTGGTCAGAAAGACAATTTTACCATTATTGGTTCACTGTGGTTGGCGAGTTACTTATGTAATATTTCTCCTCTCTCAGTGATGGCCGGGAGAGGGTTCAGGGTTCCAGTGGTCGAGGACACGAGGACTCAGCAGCTGACCAGCAGGCTAACCGCTGGGGACGTAATGGAGGGGACCCCAACCGCTACAGACCCAATGGACTCCCAAGGAAATACTGAACCTAAAAAAAAGGAGGTTACTAGCCAAACTGAAAGGACCACAATCCAAACAAATATATTGCACTTAATTACTGCTTTTGGAGAAAAAAATCATATTCTCAAAAATGATTTTGCCCAAATGTTCTGATAATAGACAGGTACATGGTACTGAAACTTAGTATACAATGTATTTCAAAAGTGTTGCAAAAATAAAGTGATTACGCAACTAGAGACCGAATGTCTTTCTGTATTCAGTATGATACGACTGGGAAGGTTGGAAAGAAATGTTCAAATCCTGAAATGTACACTCAAATGATCTGGGGTTGACATTTTCTCAGCTTTCAACTGGCAACGGGTCAGCCCTTTACAACTAGTAACTGGGACATTTGGACAGTGGGTCAGCCGTACATAGTACATGTTTTTCATAGGATAGACATAGAAGAAGCTGAGAAAAACATAGGATACATAGAAGAAGCTGAGAGTATTGCAGGTGATGCAGTGATGTGAACTTTGAGGGTGCAACAACAATTCTAAGCCAATAGAGGTTGTGCATTTATTTGCCTCTGCTCATCCCTAAGCTACCTCCCTCTCGCCAACACAACACACACCGTGTCTTCCCCTTCTCACTTACAACCAATAGATGCTGGTTTAATTGACCACTGATCCACCAGGCCAATTTGTTGAGTGTAACGATTTAGCAGGGAATCCTGTTATTAGCGGGGCAGGGGATGTAAGGAGGCCTGCAGGTACCGTATAGGCTTGAACAGTTGGTCCAGGAGGATGGTAGGTCAGTTCATCACAAATAGCAATTATAATATTGGTATCTGCCACGTCCATTTCCCTGCTGTTAATGGAACATGACAGTTTGAATGAGGATTCAATTCAACATACTATGCAACTCTATTGAGACCGGAGGTTAGATGAGTAGGCTATGTATAATTTAACACAGATAGATAATATGCATAAAATTAGCATACAGCTAGGCTTTTGAACATAACCACTCATTATTACAGAATGCAGAATTACAGGCATAGTGTAAAATATGCACAGACATACAATGTATTGATCAGCCTGACCACACCTCCACACAAGCAACCAATGAGAGTATGGTCCAAAGTACTGTACCACCTTCTTTGGAACAGACTTTGAACAGACTGAGTGAGAGAGAGAGAGAGAGAGAGAGACAGAGAGAGAGAGAGACAGAGACAGAGAGAGACAGAGAGAGACAGAGAGAGAGAGAAAGAGATGAACTAAGAAATTGTAACACAGAGGAATTGTAACACAGAGGAATTGTAACCCAGGTATATGGCTTTCCTAGGTTTTCAGTTTTTGTCACTCTTAATTTGAAAATATGAACTTTAGGGCTCAAAGTGATGTCAATATCAATATCATAGATTTCGCTATATCATGATAAACTTCACCTGAGATGTGTAATGGGTAGCAACAGGGTTCAGCTTCACCAAGTAGAAATAAGTAGCCTCAGCAGTTGCACTCAGCATCTTTGTGATGAGCCCTGAAATGGAGCTAGGAAAACATAAGCATCATGTCTTGATCCCCCAATCTGTGTATACATTTATGTGGAAGGTTCACATGGTGAGCAATGATGTGTAGTTAATGGGTGAACTATGTTAAGTCAGGTTTACCTGACAATCATAACACTCAAATCTGAATGTGCAAGGCAGATAGGTGGTGGAATGGGTATAGTGTTATGTGGATGTATTTATTCATGATGTATTAACAAACTAGATGTGGTAAGTCTCTACATTACCACATGTAATCCATTCCTGGCAATGAAAAATACATGAGCTCATACTGTACATATAAATGAAGCATTTTTATTTATTTTTGTTTATATTATAGACAGACCACTCCTGTGGCTTCTCTTAGGTACTATTCTATGACCAAGGTTTTTGCACAGCACAGCACAGAAGATCCTTTTATAAAGACAACAAAGTGAAATATTTGGTCAAAGGTATATTGTTACAAACCTGCAAAGAGAGGAGTGCTGTGAGCAGACAGACTAGACCTCAAACAGATATACACCCATATTTCTAATCACAGTATTGGATGTCCCATCTCCCTCTCTCTTTCTCTGCTTTCTCTTGCTCCATTCAAATACAATGCACACACACAAATCAGGAGAGATTTGGGAGGAGTAGGAGTAGAGGAAATAGAAAGAATGGGGGTTAGAATTAGCGTTGAGGGAGGGGTGGAGGGGAAGGATTGATGTGATTGGTTCAGAAGGAGGGTGGCTGTACAATCAGCTTCTTCTGAAAGCATGGCTCAATGTATGAACACTCTTCATTTCAGGTAGCCTGCCAACACAACATTGAGGTAAATACTATTATTCCCAGGGATAAGCCAAGTACTTTCCATGCACAGATGTTTCTCAAAGCTTTGACTGAGTGTCAGATTACTGTTCTGATATGGATTTGTACTCTGTTCTTTTCCAGTTCTCCTCCACAGCTGGCCAATTACTTGACTGACTGACTGACTGACTGAAACTGATGGTTGAACATTGGCTGGTTGACTGAGGTATTCTCCATCTATCTTCCACTAATCCATTGTTTCCTTAAACACGGAGGTGCAGATCACATTTACAGATACACAGACAGAGAAACTGTCAGAGTAACTGTGTCTCAAATAGATGGCTGACAAGCAGATCAGGTAAGTGTGGATAAGGATATTGATGGAAACTGAAAGGATTTTGAGAGGATTTATCAAAATGTTTGAATTGATGTTCTAGGTTGAATCTTGAACTAATTGCTCCACCATTATCCCTCTCTCTCATTCTTGTTTTTCTCTTTTGTTATTGATTGGTCATTGTCACCTTTTTGATACCTTCTCACCCTTCTCTCTTTCAATTCAATTCAATTCAATTCAATTGGCTTTATTGGCATGGGAAACATATGTCAAGTCCAGGGTGGGCCAGGTAAAAATGTGGTTTTGAGTCACAGTCACGAGAAAAACTTGCTTTTATCTGCTGTATGGTAGCAGGGTGGAAGTCTTTTTGTGGTGGCAAGGTGGATATAACCACTTGTGAATTAGGGAAAGTAGAATAAGCTTTTTCAATCACTCCCTTGAGTGCTGTGGCCACCCTTTCCTGCTGTGCTCTCAGGTCGTTTGTGCCTGTGTGTATTATTATGTGGCTAGATGAACCTAGTTGGTCCTCAGACAGAAGGTCTACTGCACGTTGGGTGTTTGGACACCAGGGTTTAGACACACTGTGTTTGGGAAAACATTTTTTTCTTGTATATATGTCCAGTTTGAGTCCATAAGGAGTACAATCTATGTCTTGTGTATGTCCTCAGTGGGTGTGGGGTGGTTGTCAGAAGGGCTATCAGGGTGGCTGACAGTGGGGGTGCTCAGAGGGGGTAAGATCCCCTGGGCTTGGGGTTCTTCATTTGTCTGTCCCACTGTGATGTCGACGTGGTCAGGGTCTGGGGTGGACTGTTCTGCTGTGGTGTCAAGACTTTTGTTGGGAGCTGAGGTGGGTTGTTCTGCCTGCTTCCCTGCGGGGGTGGCCACCTTTCTAGTGGGTTGTTCTCTGTCACACGACATCCCCCTCACCCTCTCCTCCAGCAGTCTGATCCTCTCCTCTAGTGCTCTGCTCTTCTCCTGCTCCTGCTTTTTCTCTTGTTGATGTTGTCTCACCACAGTCCAGAGTGCCGATATATCTCTCTCCACCTCTAGCTCTCCGGGTCTGGATAAGGGGGTGTTGTTGTGCTGGACTGTTGTCTGGGTCTGTGCTGACTGGAGTGTAATCACCTGCTGTTCCAGCTCCACCTGCCTTACCTCCAGCGGGGTGAATTTATTCTAAAACAAACATTTAGTTTGCTTGTAGTATCTGCTTACCTCTGGTTGATTCTCTGAGGTCTTTGCACAGTAATCCTTAATGTTCACTACACAGGTCAGACAGATTGCCTTATCAAGACCATCTGATTAGAGGGATACTTTGGCATGTACAGAGGTAGGACAAAATTGTGTGTGTGTGTGTATATATGTGTGTGTGTGTGTATATACAGTGTGTGTGTGTGTGTGTGTGTGTGTGTGTGTGTGTGTGTGTGTGTGTGTGTGTGTGTGTGTGTGTGTGTGTGTGTGTGTGTGTGTGTGTGTGTGTGTGTGTGTGTGTGTGTGTGTGTGTGTGTGTGTGTGTGTGTGTGTGTGTGTGTGTGTGTGTGTGTGTTTGAGCATGTTCTTTGTTTATGACTCTGTCTCTCTATTTCTTTGGCCATTGGGTGCTGCTGTGAACCTGACTCTGGTCACTCCAGAGAAGGCCATCAAACTAGCTGCCAATGACTTCTTTAGACAACACCTGTCCAAGGATGGGTGAGTAGTGCTTAGAGACCTCTTTCAAACACCTGTCTGTCAAATACAATCATACACCAGTCATAACTGACTGGTACACCAACCTCTTGCCCACTCTGATCCCTTTGAATAGATGTACTTGAAAGATGTAGTGTATACTATATCAGTTTTAACCAACGTCTTGTTTGGATTTGATATACATATCACAAATAGGATTTTAATAATATCTTCACTATGTGCTGGGATCTAGTGGTAATAAATTATTGAGTGACCAGCGCTAGTGAATTATTAACATGTTTCCAAGACTGTGTGAGTGACTGTGTGTGTGTGTGTGTGTGTGTGTGTGTGTGTGTGTGTGTGTGTGTGTGTGTGTGTGTGTGTGTGTGTGTGTGTGTGTGTGTGTGTGTGTGTGTGTGTGTGTGTGTGTGTGTGTGTGTGTGTGTGTGTGTGTGTGTGTGTGTGTGTGTTTATGTATGTTTCTTTATGTGTATCACTAATGGTATGTTTATTGTTTTATGCATGTTTATGGTCATGTCCTTTGTGGATAGAAACAGGGAGTTTTAAATTGTATGCATTTTGTTTAATGTATGTAAAACACTTGAGATAGCACCAGACCATCCAGAGAAATTAGCAAAGTCATTGTACTAAAACAATTATGACATTTGTTTTCTCTCTCAGTCAGAAGCTCACCCTGCTGAGGGAGATGCTGGCGGGTTGTGGTGCTGGTCCAGACAGCTGATGTTCTAAAAGAGCTGCAAAATCTGGACCCATACAAATCAGCTGGGCTAGACAATCTGGACCCTCTATTCCTAAAATTATCCGCTTCATTGTTGCAACCCCTATTCCTTGTCTGTTCAACCTCTCTTTTGTGTCGTCTGAGATTTCTAAAGATTGGAAAGCGGCCGTGGTCATCCCCCTCTTCAAAGGGGGAGACACTCTAGACCCAAACTGTTACAGACCTATATCCATCCTGCCCTGCCTTTCTAAAGTCTTCGAAAGCCAAGTGAACAAACAGATCACCGACCATTTCGAATCCCACCGTACCTTCTCCGCTATGCAATCTGGTTTCCGAGCTGGTCACGGTTGCACCTCAGCCACGCTCAAGGTCCAAAACGATATCATAACTGCCATCGATAAAAGACTACTGTGCAGCCGTCTTTATCGACCTGGCCAAGGCTTTTGACTGTGTCAATCACCGTATTCTTATCGGCAGACTCAACAGCCTTGGTTTCTCTAATGACTGCCTCGCCTGGTTCACTAACTACTTCTCAGATAGAGCTCAGTGTGTCAAATCGGAGGGACTGTTGTCTGTACCTCTGGCAGTCTCTATGGGGGTGCCACAGGGTTCAATTCTAGGGCCGACTCTTTTCTCTGTATATATCAATGATGTCGCTCTTGCTGCTGGTGATTCTTTGATCCACCTCTACGCAGACGACACCATTCTGTATACATCTGGCCCTTCTTTGAACACTGTGTTAACAAACCTCCAAACGAGCTTCAACGCCATACAACACTCCTTCCGTGACCCCCAACTGGTCTTAAATGCTAATAAAACTAAATGCATGCTCTTCAACCGATCGCTACCCGACTAGCATCACTACTCTGGACGGTTCTGACTTAGAATATGTGGACAACTATAAATACCTAGGTATCTGGCTAGACTGTAAACTCTCCCTCCAGACTCACATTAAGCATCTCCAATCCAAAGTTAAATCTAAAATCGGCTTCCTATTTCGCAACAAAGCCTCTTTCACTCATGCTGCCAAACATACCCTCGTAAAACTGACCGTCCTACCGATCCTCGACTTCGGCGATGTCATTTACAAAATAGCCTCCAACACTTTACTCAGCAAATTGGATGCAGTCTATCACAGTGCCATCCGTTTTGTTACCAAAGCCCCATATACTACCACAACTGCGACCTGTATGTTCTCATTGGCTGGCGCTCGCTACATATTCGTCACCAGACCCATTGGCTCCAGGTCATCTATAAGTCTTTGCTAGGTAAAGCTCCGCCTTATCTCAGCTCACTGGTCACCATAGCAACACCCACCCGTAGCACGCGCTCCAGCAGGTATATTTCACTGGTCATCCCCAAAGCCAACACCCTCTGTGGCCGCCTTTCCTTCCAGTTCTCTGCTGTGAATGACTGGAACAAATTACAAAAATTACTGAAGTTGGAGACTTAAATCTCCCTCGCAAACTTTAAGCGTCAGCTGTCGGAGCAGCTTACGGATCGCTGCAGCTGTACACAGCCCATCTGTAAAAAGCCCATCCAACCAACTACCTACCTACCTCATCCCATCCCTACCTCATCCCATATCTGTTTTTGTTTTTCTGCTCTTTTGCACAAAAGTATTTCTACTTGCACATCTTAATCTGCACTCCAGTGTAATTGCTAAATTGTAATTACTTCGCTACTATTGGCCTATTTATTGCCTTACCTCCTTACTTAATTTGCACACACTATATACAGATTTTTCCATTGTGTTATTGTCTTTACGTTTGTTTATCCCATGTGTAACTCTGTGTTGTTGTTTTTGTTGCACTGCTTTGCTTTATCTTGGCCAGATCACAATTGTAAATGAGAACTTGTTCTCAACTGGCCTACCTGGTTAAATGAAGGTGAAATAAAAATATAAAATATAAAAAAACATGTCAGGTAAACTCAGCCGGGGTATCAGCCTCAGACAGCTTTCTACTACCATCTTGTGGCTCAACAGTAATTATGATACTAGGTGTGTGTCTCCCTGGGTGCTTGAACTCCTCTGAAACACAGTCACACTGTCTCTCCATCTCTCTGTCTCTCCATCTCTTTGTCTCTCCATCTCTCTATCTCTTGGTGCAGGTCATCATCACCACTACCATGGAGATACTAAAGATCCAGTTACAGGATGCAGGGTGGATAGGTGAGAGATGGGTAGAAGAAGGAGAGAGGAGATTGTATGTTCCCCTGTTCCCAGTCAATCCTCAAAAGGTTCTACAGCTGCACCATCGAGAGCATCCGGACTGGTTGCATCACCGCCTGGTATGGCAACTGCTCGGCCTCCGACCGCAAGGGGCTACAGAGGGTAGTGTGTACGGCCCAGTACATCACTGGGGCCAAGCTTCCTGCCAACCAGGACCTATATACCAGTCGGTGTCAGAGAAAGGCTCACATTTTGTTACTTAACCTTTCAATGATACCCATCCCGGATCCGGGATCCTCCTCATCAAAAAAAGCTGACTAGCATAGCCTAGCCTAACGGGACAGGGATATCATATAATATAATTTTCATGAAATCACAAGTCCAATACAGCAAATGAAAGATAAACATCTTGTGAATCCAGCAATCATTTCCGATTTTTTAAATGTTTTACAGCGAAAACACAATATGTATTTATATTAGCTAACCACAATAGCCAAGGCTCAACCGCATATTTTCACCATGTTTCTACCGCATAGGTAGCTATCAAAAAACCGACCAAATAGAGATAAAATTAGTCACTAACCAAGAAACAACTTCATCAGATGACAGTCTTATAACATGTTATACAATACATTTATGTTTTGTTCGAAAATGTGCATATTTGAGGTATAAATCATAGTTTTACATTGCAGCTACCATCAAAAATATCACCAAAGCAGCCAGAATAATTACAGAGAGCAACGTGAAATACCTAAATACTCATCATAAAACATTTATGAAAAATACATGGTGTACAGCAAATGAAAGATAAACATCTTGTGAATCCAGCCAATATTTCCGAATATTTAAGTGTTTTACAGCGAAAACACAATATAGAATTATATTAGCTTACCACAATAGCCAAACACACAAACGCATTTATTCACCGCAAAAGGTAGCTTTCGGGAAAAACCAGCAAAAGATATAAAATTAATCACTAACCTTGAACAAATTCATCAGATGACAGTCTTATAACATCATGTTACACAATACAATTATGTTTTGTTCGAATATGTGCATATTTAGAGCTACAAATCCTGATTATACATTGTGAATACGTAGCATCGATTCACCAGAATCTCCAGAGATATTTTGGACACTCACCTAATCTGACCAAAGAACTCATCATAAACTTTACATATAAATACTTGTTGTATGGCAAATGAAAGATACACTGGTTCTTAACTATTATTTTTATTAAAACTGTGTTGTTGGTTAATTAAGGGCTTGTAAGTAACCATTTCACGGTAAGGTCTGCTACACCTGTTGTATTCGACGCATGTGACAAATAATATGTGATTTGATTTGATTTGATTATGCCTGCCGTGTCCCCTGTAAGCCAATTGATACAGTTTGTGTGTTTCAGTGATTAAGACCAGAATTCAGACCATGTCACAGGGAAGTCAGGAGAACACCTACAGCAGTGACAGACTGCATCAGGTAACCTCTCCTTCTCACTCTAACTCTTCCACTGCTTCCCTCCTGGTTTTGACAGGCCTTTTCTGATCAATTATATCCATATTATCTGATGGTAGAACATTACATCATCTACTGGTACTATGACATAAACGGAAAAGGCATTTTAGGCTAGAATATACAGTACCAGAATATACAGTGCCAGTCAAAAGTTTGGACACACCTACTCATTCAAGGGTTTTTCTTTATTTTTACTATTTTCTACATTATAGAATATTAGTGAAGACATCAAAACTATGAAATAACACCTATTGTCACACCCTGATCTGTTTCACCTGTCTTTGTGATTGTCTCAACCCCCCTCCAGGCGTCTCCCATCTTCCCCATTGTCCCCTGTGTATTTATACCTTTGTTCTCCATTTGTCTGTTGCCAGTTAGTTTTGTTTTGTCAAGCCTACCTGTCTCTCGATTGTTCCTGTTTCCTAGTTTTCCCGATGTTTACCATTCTGCCTGCCCTGACCCTGAGCCTGCCTGCTGTCCTGTACCTTTGCCCCACCTATCTGGATTACTGACCTCAGCCTGCCCTTGTCCTGCCTTTTGCCTGCCCCTGTTCGAATTAATAAACTGTTACTTCGACCTTGTCTGCATCTGGGTCTTACCTGAAACGTGATACATATGGAATCATGTAGTAAACAAAAAAGTGTTAAACAAATATATTTTATATATTAGATTCTTCAAAGTAGCCACCCTTTGCCCAACCTCAACCCAATTGAGATGGTTTGGGATGAGTTGGACTGCAGAGTGAAGGAAAAGCAGCCAACAAGTGCACAACATATGTGGGAACTCCTTCAAAAAAGCATTCCAGGTGAAGCTGGGTGAGAGAATGCCAAGAGTATGCAAAGCTGTCATCAAGGCAAAGGGTGGCTACTTTGAAGAATCTCAAATTGATTTGTTTAACACTTTTCTGGATACTACATGATTACATGAGTGTTATTTCATAGTTTTGATGTCTTCACTATTATTCTACAATTAAGAAAATAGTAAAAATAAAGAAAAACCCTTGAATGAGTAGGTGTATCCAAACTTTTGACTGGTACTGTAGATACACCACTATATCACGACCCTCTTGTCTAACAGGAAGATTCTGCACCAAGAGGGTCCCTCTGCTTTCCAGAGGGGGCGTACTGCCGTGCTCTGGTCATTGCTCCCCTCTTTGGCATCGCACATGTGGTCTACTTCCTGGGAGTGGGAGTTCCTTCTCAGCTTCCTGCCTCAACGGAACAACTAGTCTTGCACTCTCATACACAGCCCACAATGGAGCCAGATAATCTGTCTCTTTCCTATCACACACAGCTGACATTGGAGCTAGGTAATCTGGTACCTTCCTCTCAGACACAGCCCACACTGGAGCCAGATAATCTGGCTCTTTCCTCTCAGACACAGCTGACATTGGAGCTAGGTAATCTGGTACCTTCCTCTCAGACACAGCCCACACTGGAGCCAGATAATCTGGCTCTTTCCTCTCAGACACAATTGACACTGGAGCTAGATAATCTGACTCTTTCCTCTCAGACACAGCCCACGCTGGAGCCAGGTAATCTGTCACTTTCCTCTCAGACACAGCCCACACTGGAGCCAGATAATCTGGCTCTTTCCTCTCAGACACAGCCCACACTGGAGCCAGATAATCTGTCTCTTTCCTCTCAGACACAGCCCACACTGGAGCCAGGTAATCTGTCACTTTCCTCTCAGACACAGCCCACACTGGAGCCAGGTAATCTGTCACTTTCCTCTCAGACACAGCCCACACTGGAGCCAGGTAATCTGTCACTTTCCTCTCAGACACAGCCCACACTGGAGCCAGGTAATCTGTCACTTTCCTCTCAGACACAGCCCACACTGGAGCCAGGTAATCTGTCACTTTCCTCTCAGACACAGCTGACACACACTGGAGCTAGATAATCTGGCTCTTTCCTATCACACACAGCTGACATTGGAGCTAGGTAATCTGGTACCTTCCTCTCAGACACAGCCCACACTGGAGCCAGATAATCTGGCTCTTTCCTCTCAGACACAGCCCACACTGGCCAAAGCCCTAAGGAGTTAGTTAGTCAGACAGAACGGTGTGTGTGTTCTAGACCAGAGTTTGCCCTCTGCACCTGTTGAGGGTATTCTGATAGGTCATCCTTTTTTTATATCCCCTACCTGAGATGAATTACTGTAAATATTTAAATTTAGGTCTGATTTATAACTACATGATAATCATTCAATATCATTTCAAGTGTACTTTTAGTTGTGCCTTATCAAGGTTAAGTCATGGAATTATCTAGTGTTTTTACTAAGATGTTGCTATCATGATATATAAATCTGTCAAATCATGTTAACTCGGTGTATATCTGTCTCAACATGACTGTACTGTAATATCTTCTGTCTGTATTGATGCTATGTTTTATTGTGGTTTTGTGGCTGTTTTGCACAGCTTCTGTACCTCTTTCCAAATGGTGTTTCCCTCTTCATCCATGAAAAAGCTTTAGAATTGCATTCTTCTTCCAAGAATGCACTGAGTATTTCATCACAGTGATACTAAGAGCTGATCTGGGGTGTATTCAGGATTACCAAAGATAACATAAGATGTTGGCAGATGTTGGAAACAATGTAATCAAGCTGTGTGCCTAGAAGGAGTCAACTTTGCCTGCAGCAAACGTAACAGGTTGGTGACATTGGTGATTACACACCAAACACAATTTGCTGCCCAGCCACCATGTTGGCACCATTTTGTAACTAGATGTCAGTTCAGGTACCTGCCTGAATTTGGCTGATAGAAACTCTCCTTTTCGTGGGCAAAATGCTTTCCATTTGGAGTAAACGGTTTCTGTTAGAAAACATTTTCCAACAGACAAAACGTTTTGCAACAAAATCTGCAAAATGAATACAACCCAGGGTTCTGAGAGTGGCCCTTCACTCAGCCAGAGTCAAGTCATCAAATCAAAAAGATAAAAACACACCCTTGACATTTATGCAAGCCCATCGCCATTATCATTACCGAAAGGTACGTTTGTAGATCCTGTATGACCCTGTATCATAGTAACCTAGATTCTATATTGTGCTGGTTCTTCCCTGGACCGTTATTCCCTCTTCTCAGGAGGACACATGCACGTCCAAGCACTTTTATGTCGCCACCCCTCTTCCCTCCCCTGTAGATATGGTGGGTGTTGGGTTATCAGTTTGGAGTTGTGAATATGGACATCCATATAATAACGGTCCACTGAAGGTGTAAAACAGACTGACAGCTATTTTATTATTCATTTGAGGTCAAATAAGAACAGAAAAAATGTATTCCTCTCGTATATATTGCTGTCTGAAAATAATGAATGGGATTGTGCTACCCGTGTTGCCTTATGATTCTTTCTCTCTATTTGTGTGACAGCCTTTGGTGTGTGGTTTGTCCTCATTCTACCGTAACAAGTCTTAAGGAAATCCGAAGAGGCCCCCTGGACTGTGGTAACCAAGGAAACAATGGAGGGAGGGCTTCACCAGTATCTCGCTGTCTCTGTCGGCCTGTCTCATTCCTACGGAACCATGTGTCCATCCAATAGCCAGATTCTCTAGTTCACATGGGCATGGCTATCCTTGTGTCCTGTTGCTTTCTTGGCATTGTCTCCTTTGGAGGAGATCCATTTCCCACCTGCAGTGTTTGTCTTTCTCCACTCCCATGGATACCACTCAGATCCCATTTGAAAACAAACAAGCAGAGACAATGTGTATAGAGGACACATTATTTACACCTTCCATTGTTATGTGATTATTACAGTGTTAGCATCTGTCCAGTAGATGGAGCAGCTACAAGCCGGCATGCATTTAATGTATACTACATTTCATAGAATTTAATACAATTACAAGAAGGAGATGTTATGTTTGTACTATGATTATTATTGATATTATTAATTATTAATAATCATTCTAATATATTATTATTATGTACTTTGTATGCTGCACAGGTGAATATGGCTAATACAGGGTGGAGTCAAGGAACAGGGTAAACCGATAAGAAATGGGAAGAAGGGAAGGGAGGGGAAGAGGGAGAGATGAGAGATGGGGAGATCGAGGCACTCAACCAAATCAGGGCATAGATTACAAAAGAAGTGAATGCCTGGAGGGTGACAGTCTACTGTCAAGGGCTGTCAAACACACACAGACCAGAGGGGATGTAGATGCCCCACCATCATTTAGATCAATTTCATCATATCAATCTAGATCTAATTTATCGTAGGCCTACTGTCACAGGCAGTGCCATACATTTCACTTTCATAAGACTTAAATTGCCTTCCTAGTGATCAATTAGCTTATTTACTATGACATTTCATATGTTGAGAAATTACATTCTCAAGGGGCATTGCAATAGCTATATTATTCACCCTGTTCCAGGGGAATGGGAGAGTATGGTGTGTAAATGGCTCGTGAAATGACCTCTACCTCCTTTGATGGTGTATAACAGGCAGGAATTGTGTCTCAGGGCTATGAAAGTGGAAGAAATTGTACCAGCAAGTATGGCTGAAATGTATAGGAATATCTACTGTATGTAGCTAAGCGATCTAAATCTGTTACGGTTCTGTTGTCATTATTTGCAATCTACAGTACATTAAATGGCACTGGTTCATCAACAATTAATTTACTGTAAAATTGACATAACATTTTAGAAAACTGCACTTTATAGGTCTACATTAGCTCCAGCAGATTGGTATTGGGGCAAGCTGGCGGCTGCAAAATGACATAATGTCAATGAAAACCCTTGAGGATCAAAGCATTGCTGAAGTTGCGTTGATGAAAGAGTTGCCTTGAGTTCGGAGGCGACAGTGTGACAGGCTAATTAATATTCATGCTAGAGATGATGGGAGAGAGAGAGAGAGCGAGAGAGAGAGTGAGAGAGAGGGAAGGAGCAAGTCCTACGAGAGATGCAGAGAGGGGTTTTGGAATATTTGTTTGAGATCCAGCGTGTAGCTCTGAGTGGGCTGTAACCTACACTCTAAAAAATGCTGGGTTAAAAACAACTCAATTTGGGTTATTTGGTAACCCTGCGCTGGGTAAATATTGGACAGACCACATGCTGGTCTTTTGACCCAGCCAGTTGGGTTGCGTTAATAACCCAACATGTTAGGTTGTTTGAATTACCAAACATGGGTTAATTCAACCATCAATTGGTTTTTTATTCACTTTCATACTGGGTCTTTTTTAATGTAATTCTACGTTATTTTAAGGAGACTTGGCCTATTATGGGTGTGGCTTTAATATAGTTATTTTTGGCCACCCATGAGAGTAAATGTCATTCTGGTTAATCATTTTAAGTTTGTATATTACAAAATAAAATGTTTCTTGAATATTGTTGCAAATTACATATTTTAATCTAAAGGTAATAACATTATAATGACAGCAGGTGGGCCAATAACCAAAAGGTTGCTGGTAGGACTCCCAGAGTTGGAGAAGTGGAAAAATGTGGTGTTTTGCCCTTGAGCAAAGCAGTTTCTTGTGTGTCTCAAGAATGGTCCACCACCCAAAAGACACCCAGTCAACTTGACACTACTGTGATAAGCGTTGGAGTCAACATGGGCCAGCATCACTGTGGAACGATTTCAACACCTTGTAAAGTCAATGCCCCGACGAATTGAGGCTGTTCTGAGGGCAAAAGTGTGCAACTCAATAATAGAAAGGTGTTCCTAATGTTTTGTACACTCAGTGTCAGTGAGAGAGAGAGATGCCAGACAGGCAACTGAGTTCTGGGACAGAGAAAGCATTATCTTGCAGCCAAAAGGCTTACAATGAGACAGGAAGAGGCACATGGACAGCATCGCTCCAAGGATCAGCATATCAACTCCAATCTCATGGAGTTGTCATTGGCTTCCATTATTATTGAGCACTCAAGGTTAAGGAATGGAAGATGGGTGAGACAAAAGTAGATGCTCATGTATAGACCATCTTGTAGGCCTACAACCCAGTTGCTATAGAACATTTTGTTTGAAACATTTTAAATGTAAAATTAAAGTAAGAATGTTTCTCAATTTTATATGGGCTAGGCTACTTATCAATATCAATTAAATGCGTAATTGATAGCCCACGTCATTAAGTACTTGGCATGTGGTCAAATGAAGATGGGTAAATAAGATTAGGCTACACCTAACTTTAATAGGCCTTCATAAAATAACAATTATTGAATGTACTGTTTGCCATTCGATGTTCTACAACACTAGGGACCGCTGGTGAGCCATGTCTGTCATGTTGCTACGGGTGGACGTGAGCGGTGAGTAAATCAACTTTTCGTATTGGCTTTAACAGTCCTATGGCGAACACAGATTGAGTGTTAAAAATAACAGGTTCAAGGAATCGATGATGAAGCAACGTTTATCACACAAAAATGTGAAGGGTGGTAGGCTACAGCATGTGCGCGCGAGAAAAGGCAACCGTTTCTCACGCAAGAACCCCAATTAATTTGCCACCTGCAGTTGGGAGTCACTGACAACCTGTCGCCCATAGACTACCAACCAGACCAGGCTGAGACTACACATCTACAGACACCTATTCGCACATTTCCAGTTTGGTTAATTATGAGGCTACAAAGGCACACACATTTCCAGGTCTCTTTTGTGGTGAATCAATCCATCTCTCGCCCCCTCTATATGTAGTAGCCATCTGAGACGGTTTCTGGAATTCTCAAAGGACATGCTTATGAAATGAAGGGATTATAATAATAGGGATTGAGGTGAGGATAAGGATGGTGATATAATGTTGACTGTAGACTAACATCTAACTAGGTCGAACGAGGAGCGTACAATTTGGCGACGATTAAGTCCCTTAAAAAAATAGGCAACATTAAAGTGTATGGTTCCAGCCCAAACACAGATTTTGACTCCAGCTGCGAGTACTTTGCACGGACTGCTTTCACGTCACCCCGCCCGTCTGCCCGTCTCCTCCCTGCAATCTTATTGCGACCATCTCTTTTGAGCGCCTCTGAACTGGAGAGAGAGAGATACTAAATAGATTCAGCCACCAACATTACCTACCTGCTCGAGCGAAATACGGGGAGGACGCTCAAGTACGCGCGCGTCCACGCGCACTCGCTGAGTAGCAAGACAATATAAGGCAATAAATAAAAAGCAAAATTGGAATTTGAGTTTTCAACGCGAAGGCTATTCCTTAAAAATACAAATATAAGAATACAGCTTTACTGAAAAAAGCAACAGCCATGCATCTAAACAGAGAAGAAGGGAACAGCAAAGGTGAGAGAAAGACCTCAATTTATATTTTCCATGCCAGACTGTCTGTCTCCCTTTTAGGCTAGTTTGTTTGAGGCTCTTGTGATCGTTCAAAAACGCCCTTGAGTACGATTTGTTGGTCTCAAGGAATGATGCTGGGAGTCATCGCCACAACACAAGCAGCATGTTATTGCTGATTTTACTAGTGTCATCTATCAGAATGCATAGCCCATGATGTTGTTTACTCGTTACATTCCTTGTCATGTGCCTGGATGACATTCAAAGACTACCTCATCGTTCAGAGACCGCACCAAAGGCAATTGTGTAGATTGAATGACTACAATTAGGCTGGCAGCATGGAGACTCGGGTGTAAGATAAAGATGCTTGTGCACTTGTTGTTCTCTCAGTATTGTTAACGTTAGGCTACATGCCCGAGTGTCACGGGTTTTTACGTCAGGTAAACTGAGCGGCAAAGCACACAAGGTCATCTCATCTCCTATCATGTCCACGGGTGTTTGTGTCCCTGTCTGAGGGAGAGAGGAGCATATTGTATGTGTGTGCGTGTGGGTGGGGGGGCACCTATTTAAGAAATGTATCCCACGTGCATCGGGGGCGTGACAGGTTACATGGAGAAGTAGTGGCCCTCTTCCCGCCCCTAAGTGTCGCCCCTGGTGGCAAGCAGTAGGCTGCACACATTGACAGCAAACACCTGCTGCTCAGGGAGAGAAATGTGTGAACTGAATGAACGTGAAATGGCTGAAAACAGCTTTATTCACTCATGGCCTCATTATGGCAGTGAAAAATGCACTTCCAATAAATCACCCATTTCCAATAAATATTATTAGCTGTAGTCTGAATATATAAGAAGGCCTAGTTCTATAAACACTGTGTCCCTTTGAACATCTCTTTTGTGACAGATCACTTGCAAAATAGGCCTATATATTGAGGGTCATTTGCAGAGAGGATGGTGTCTGGAACAAGTGGGTTTCTGAACACTGTACTCTATAAAATGACCTAAATCTATCCACATAATAAAGCAAATTGCAAACTTTCATGAACACAGAAAATTTGAGATTTGTTCATTTTCCATCATCCACTCTAGAATTACTGGCTTATTTACTGTAGTTCCTACAGCCATGTTCTGTAGGCCAAAAGTATGTGGACACCTGCTCATTGAACATCTCATTCCAAAGTCATGGGCATTAATCTGGATTTGCTACCATGACAGCCTCCATTCTTCTGGGAAGGCTTTCCACTAGATGCTGGAACATTGCTGCAGGGACTTGCTTCCATTCAGCCACAAAAGCATTATTGAGGTCGGCACTGATGTTGGGCGATTAGGCCTGGCTCGCAGTCTGCGTTCCAATTCATCCCAAAGGTGTTCGATGGTCTTGAGGTCAGGGCTCTGTGCAGGCCAGTCAAGTTCTTCCACACTGATCTTGACAAACCATTTCTGTATGGACCTTGCTTTGTGCATGGGGGTATTTTCATTCTGAAACAGGAAAGGTCCTTCCCCAAACTGTTGCCACAAAGTTGGAAGCACAGAATCGTCTAGTATGTCATATGCATATGCATTAAGAATTCCCTTCATAGCCCGAAACATGAAAAACATCCCCAGACCATTATTCCTCCTCCACCTAACTTTACAGTTGTCACTATGCATTGGGGCAGGTAGTATTCTGCTGGCATCCACCAAACCCAGATTTGTCCTTCAGAGTGCTAGATGGTGAAGCGTGATTCATCACTTCAGAGAACACATTTCCACAGCTCCAGAGTCCAATGTCGGAGAGCTTAATGCCGAAGCTTGGCATTGCGCATAGTGATCTCGGCCATGGAAACCCATTTCATGAAGCTCCCAATGAACAGCCTTGTGCTGACGTTGCTTTCAGAGGCAGTTTGGAACTCGGTAGTGAGTGTTGTAACCAAGGACTGACGATTTGTATGCGCTACGCGCCTCAGCACTCGGCGGTCCTGTTCTGTGAGCTTGAGTGGCCTACCACTTCGGGGCTGAGCCGTTGTTGCTCCTAGACTTTCACAATAACAGCACTTACAGTTGACCGGGGCAGCGTCCTCCGAAACACAGACCAGCCAAGCCGCACTGCTTCTTGACACAATGCCCGATTAACCCGGAAGCCAGCCGCACCAAGGTGTTGGAGGAAACACCATACACCTGGCGACCGTGTCAGCGTGCATTGGGCCCGGCCCGCAACAGGAGTCGCTAGAGCACAATGGGACAAGGACATCCCTGCCGGCCAAACCCTCCCCTAACCCGGACGATGCTGGGCCAATTGTGCGCCGCCCCATGGGTCTCCCGGTCGCGGCCGGTTGCGACAGAGCCTGGACTCGAACCAGGATCTCTAGTGGCACAGCTAACACCGCAAGGCAGTGCCTTAGACCACTGCGTCACTCGAAAGGCCCTATGTCAGTGGGATTTTGCGAAGGGGGCACACTGACTTGACCCCCCCCCCCACCACCTGACTTTGACACTATATTTAGCAAGTTTTCAGACCTCTCCAGTGACTTTTATTGGTAAAAGAGGCTAGTGTGAAATTCAGCTACTTTGCAGGCTGCCTTTGGGGAGTTTTGACATTAAAGATTTCTATGGTTTTGTAGCATTTACCAACTTTTCCCACTAAAAGTCTGCTGCAAACTAAAGTCGGAGAAGTTGTCTGTGCAACAGAAGTCACCTCAACAGCACACTTACAGACGGAGAAGCACAAGGAGAGGGGGTGTGCGGCAGGAGAGTGGGCAAAAATGCTACGTCAGGGACCTCAGTTATGCTCCAGCAAGGCAAATTGGTGCCGAGACATCGTCGCGGCAATGGCAAAACGTAATCTAGCCACTTCTAGCAATGAGTCAATGATCCAATAGCGATTCTCACTGATAAATTGTTGACAAAACTGTTGATTTCAAATCAAATCAAATGTTATTGGTCACAGATGTTATTGCAAGTGTAGCGAAATGCTTGTGCTTCTAGTTCCGACAGTGCAGCAATATCTCTCAAGTAATATCTAACAATTCCACAAAAAATACCTAATACACACAAATCGAAGTAAGGAATGGAATAAGAATATATGGATGAGCAATGTCAGAGCGGCATAGGCTAAGATGCAGTACATATTATAGAATACAGTATATACATATGAGATGAGTAATGCAAGAAATGTAAACATTATTTTACCTGCGGGTGATGGGCAGGACTCACAGGAGGTATGTTGGTAAACAAATTTAATCAAGCATGTAGCCTTTTGATTTCTTCTTAATGAATAAATAAAACGAAAATGTTTTGTTATTTCTCTGTAATACTAGCCACCTAGCCATTTTATGACGTTGGCTTTAACTAGCCAGCTAGATAGGTTCTGAATCTCCCAACATCAGAACTATCTACCAAGCCATTTCAGGCTATCAATTAAGTTAAAGTTTGTCTGACTATCTTAGCTGGAAAGCCTGCTGGCAAGGTTTCTAGACTTTAGAAAAGCAAGCAATTACTAAATGTACTGAATAAAACTCACATTCCTTTCAATCTTTTACCCACATTTTAGCAGAGATGTAGAGAAGCATATGTGACCGACCGCCTTGATTCGGTCTTATTTAGCAAGATTTGAAATTGTGTTTTTTACATTGGATAAAAGCAGAGACACAGAGCTACAAAATGGTAGATCATACACTACATTTGAGGAACAATGGGAAAGTAATTCTGCTTTGGAAATTGATAAACTTATAACCTCACTTTTGAGAAAATTAGCTTTGAATGTTTTGGAACCTACTGGAGAGCTCTCCTTTGTGTCAAGTCACTCTGGTTCACACTGACTATGTGCAATGCCATAAGAATCATCAGATCTTTCTCCCTCTCTGTTACGAATGCCATGGTTGCCCTTAGTTTGAAGATATAATCCGGAGACAGGTGTTCTCTTTTCGACTCCCTCTGCATTTGCAATCAAACGGCAAAATTCTATTAATCTCCTTATCATACTCTGCTTCTACCAGACATTCCACTGATTTCAAAACTCGGTCAACTTCTTCCGTGACAACACTGTTGATCTCTGTTTGTTCCCCATCACTGTCATCAGAAGACTCTACAATGTCTTCAATGAAAATGTTTTTACCTAAATCAGGGATTTCCTCATCGTCTGATTCATTTTCAGAGTCAGAGAGAATCAGCATGGCACGATCGTCCTCCAGAAAGTCGTCCATCACAACTTCTTCCCACTGACCTTTAAATTCAGGGGAGCAATGTTATTGGGAGCAGTAGCAACATATTTGCATGGCTAATGTTATATCTTTCGAAAAAACTGCAGTAGAAAGCATTATCTAAGCATAACGAGCAGCTCATTTTATAGACATTAGACGCTACACCGCAGACCAATCTGAAACTCATCTCTCGGCATGTTCAACCCACTCATTATCTCAGCCAATCATGGCTAGCGGGAAGGTTCCTGTCTTTTTCTGTGGCTAAACCAACTTGGCTCGTAGTTTAACAACTTTATTCACATTTACCGATGGCATACAAGTTTGTTATTAAGGCACATGAAAGTTCAAATGTTCCAGAAGGCATTTCTGCCAAAAAACACATTTTGATAAAAAATAACGTTCAAATGACTCTCCTGTGAAGTCGTGACTTCCAACATTTGCCTAGTTTCCTGAAACAAGTCACATATTTTTTTTTTTTAAAGAACCACCAGTCAGGAGGTATGCTTAGATATGAAAAAAAAATACTTGGTTTAAATGTATTCATGATATTAGTGTATGAATTATGTTGCCATGATATGTGCCTGTATCCCATGTACTGTGTTGTAATTTTTATGTCCTAGGCATGTTAGTGCAGTATATTGAGATGTGTGATTTACAACAGTCAAAATGACACCCTCATTAAAATGACAGTTGAACAGGTAAAGAGGTATGCTAGATAATCTGTGCAGAAAAATATACATATTTTTTATATAGAATTAGGCATAATGATCAAGACTCTAGATTGCAGGAAAAAGCTTTTTTGGGTGTTTGAAATACTTTGTGCCCCTGGCAGCTTTGGGCAGAATCTCACTATTTTATTACAGTGATAAGTGTAGGCAGATTTTCCTCTCCTCACAAGGCCACTGGCACTGCAGTGGATGTGTTAAAATACACATAGTCAGGGAATGCTCTGTCTCCCTTTCCCTGTCTCGGGTGGAGTGAAAGGTCTATATTAGACAAGTGTTTTACTGGCAGGTTTCATTAATGGTTATTGGCATAATTCATGTTTGCCTATAAATGTATCATAATATATTTTCTAATCGTATGATTCTTTCTATAACAAGTGGGGGAAAGAACAACATTCCACCGGTAGACCTTATTATCATGAACAGTCAAATATATACTGTATATATTTTTAACGTTGATTAATATTAGCACAATTCTGCCAAATTGCTTCCCACATGGGTGGCCAATAAGACAGTCAGATGATGGTGTGTTTATATCACAGCAATCCTTTCCAATACAGATGTGTGTCCCTCCATTATTAGTAAATCACATATATCCAAAATGTTGCCCTTCACAGAAGACTACAAGGCTATGGAATCCAGAATGTCCAGCATGTCTTAATTCCACTCTGGAATGGTTTCTATCAATCCATGTCCCAGCAGGGAATCTATTTCCCATCAGGAATGGTTCCCTGACAGGCAGCCTGTGCTGTGCTGTGCTGTGCTGTGTTGTGCTGTGCTGTGCTGTGCTGTGGGGGGATCCCTGCAGTGGCAGGTGATCTGACATCGGCACACACTGGCGCTATTGACTCTGGTTAATCTCAGCCCTAGGTAAAGATTAGACCACATCTGAACCCTAACTCGCTTATCAGACAACAGCAATAACTACATTTAGTCTGGAATTCTTCAACCGCCACAACCAATGGCCTTTCCATGGAAAAGCAGTTTTAGGGGGTTGTAGGTTTTGATCAGTGGGGTTAGGTGGAAGCTCAACATGGTGATAAATATTTTCTGATGAAATTCCCAGCACAATTTATAGAGGTCACAAAGCCAAGGGAAAAAAATATAGATTTTATCTGTAAAAGGTTCTCAGTGATTTCAGAATCTTGAGCCTGCTGGCGGCCAAAATCCAAACATACCATTAATGATGCTATGCTAAATGTCATATTAATGGTATATGTCAAATGTTATGTAATGGATGGAGGGTTTATCACCTTTATCCATCCTGTTTATTAGTATTCCTGCAGGGTGGCTCTGTCATAGCAGAGCAATAATCCAAACACTGGAAGAAGGTCAGAGGTATTGTGTTAGATGTCAGGACGTTTATCTAACGTGTTCAGGTCTCCCATGTTAGATAAGTTAGATCAGGGGTAATACTTCTTCACTGGAAAACAAACTGCCACTCCTCTCAAAGCATTGTGGTCATTATGCATATACAATACATGAATTATCAGCTTAGATCTAGCTACGTTCACAAAGTCTGTGTTTTTGGACATGGACTACTCACATAACCACCTGTACTGCAGATACACTCCATGCCCTTTTTATGACCTTTACCTGATGTGTTCTAGTGTGAATGGAATCTGTGATAGCTTTGCTGCAGGGTGGCTGTAATGTCTGTCTAGTGAGCCTTGTCTCATGTGGGCTGGATCGTTGATAGTGGAGGACAGTGAAATGGTTTCACTCTACTGTGTCTTTAGTGATCTGGGAGTTTGCCATGGCATCGCTCTAGTTCTATCATCCCTTCTGTGGATAAGATATGTGCTGGCAGATTGTAGCACCATGACTCTGTCAAGGCCAAACGCAGAGAAGAGACGGTGAGGGAGGGAGACAGTAGGTATGGAGGGAGGGAGACAGTAGGGAGGGAGGGAGGGAGACAGTAGGTATGGAGGGAGGGAGGGAGGGAGGGAGGGAGACAGTAGGCATGGAGGGAGGGAGACAGTAGGGAAGGAGGGAGGGAGACAGTAGGCATGTAGGGAGACAGTAGGTATGGAGGGAGGGAGGGAGGGAGACAGTAGGCATGGAGGGAGGGAGACAGTAGGCATGGAGGAAGGGAGACAGTAGGGAAGGAGGGAGGGAGACAGTAGGGAAGGAGGGAGGGAGACAGTAGGCATGGAGGGAGGGAGACAGTAGGTATGGAGGAAGGGAGACAGTAGGTATGTAGGGAGACAGTAGGCATGGAGGGAGGGAGGGAGGGAGACAGTAGGCATGGAGGGAGGGAGACAGTAGGTATGGAGGAAGGGAGACAGTAGGGAAGGAGGGAGGGAGACAGTAGGGAAGGAGGGAGGGAGACAGTAGGCATGGAGGGAGGGAGACAGTAGGGAAGGAGGGAGGGAGACAGTAGGCATGTAGGGAGACAGTAGGCATGGAGGGAGGGAGGGAGGGAGGGAGGGAGGGAGACAGTAGGCATGGAGGGAGGGAGACAGTAGGTATGGAGGAAGGGAGACAGTAGGGAAGGAGAGAGGGAGACAGTAGGGAAGGAGGGTGGGAGACAGTAGGCATGGAGGGAGGGAGACAGTAGGCATGGAGGGAGGGAGGGAGACAGTAGGCATGGAGGGAGGGAGACAGTAGGCATGGAGGGAGGGAGACAGTAGGTATGGAGGGAGGGAGACAGTAGGGAAGGAGGGAGAGAGACAGTAGGCATGGAGGGAGGGAGGGAGACAGTAGGCATGGAGGGAGGGAGGGAGACAGTAGGTATGGAGGGAGGGAGACAGTAGGGAAGGAGGGAGGGAGACAGTAGGTATGGAGGGAGGGAGGGAGACAGTAGGGAAGGAGGGAGGGAGACAGTAGGCATGTAGGGAGACAGTAGGTATGGAGGGAGGGAGGGAGACAGTAGGGAAGGAGGGAGGGAGACAGTAGGGAAGGAGGGAGGGAGACAGTAGGCATGTAGGGAGGGAGACAGTAGGGAGGGAGGGAGGGAGAGAGGGAGGGGACAAATGGGGAGATGGATGCACACATTGGTCAGTCATGCTGAGGAGCTTTTTCCATCCCGGCAGTTTGTAAACGTCTGAGGTAATTGCCTATTAATACCAGTATCCAGATCCATTGTCAAATGTCTTGTTAATATTACATTCCTTAAAAGGAGAAATAATGAGCTCCAATCATCTGGCTTATCAGTGTTTTATATGAGGAGAGGGAGGAGGAGCTGAAAAGAGGGAGAGGAGAGAGAGAGAGATGGAGGGAGGAAAAAGCAGCTATTAGTCAGGTGCTGGCAATAATAGCCATCTGAAATGAATGTATTTTTATCCAGTGGTGGTATAACCCTGGTGTGTAATGGGGGGAAGGCACAGAGATCAGTTCCTCTCACTATCATACAGACTCAGGAAGTACAGAGACTGGAAGGCAGGATTGGAGAAGATGTGGTTCTGTTTGTTTTTACACAAAAGGCAAAGAGGGGAAATCAGACTGGTACATAGATAAAGAAAGTGAGACTTGTGATACTAGGGCAAATGATTTGAGAGAGACAGAAAGTGAGAAAAGCATGGATGGGAAGCAGGGCATGGAATGGTGTTTTGCCTGGGTCAGACATTGTCCCACACAGCCTCAGTAAACCGTGACATTGATTAACCAAGACGGAGCCTGACTTGGATTGAAGGGAATTTAGATGCAGGAGGGAAGGAGAGAGGTGTGTGTGTGTTTGTGCGTGCGTGTAAGTGGGTGCATTAGGATGGGCGTATGCTTACACACCTGTTTCTCTCTACTGTTACATAACACTCTCTGGTTCACTAGAGACGGTGGTGTCTCTACTGTTACATAACACTCTCTGGTTCACTAGAGACGGTGGTGTCTCTACTGTTACATAACACTCTCTGGTTCACTAGAGACGGTGGTGTCTCTACTGTTACATAACAGTCTCTGGTTCACTAGAGACGGTGGTGTCTCTACTGTTACATAACAGTCTCTGGTTCACTAGAGACGGTGGTGTCTCTACTGTTACATAACAGTCTCTGGTTCACTAGAGACGGTGGTGTCCCTACTGTTACATAACACTCTCTGGTTCACTAGAGACGGTGGTGTCTCTACTGTTACATAACACTCTCTGGTTCACTAGAGACACACGGCCTGGTGGTCTCTACTGTTACATAACACTCTCTGGTTCACTAGAGACGGTGGTGTCTCTACTGTTACATAACAGTCTCTGGTTCACTAGAGACGGTGGTGTCTCTACTGTTACATAACACTCTCTGGTTCACTAGAGACGGTGGTGTCTCTACTGTTACATAACAGTCTCTGGTTCACTAGAGACGGTGGTGTCTCTACTGTTACATAACACTCTCTGGTTCACTAGAGACGGTGGTGTCCCTACTGTTACATAACACTCTCTGGTTCACTAGAGACGGTGGTGTCTCTACTGTTACATAACACTCTCTGGTTCACTAGAGACGGTGGTGTCTCTACTGTTACATAACACTCTCTGGTTCACTAGAGACGGTGGTGTCTCTACTGTTACATAACACTCTCTGGTTCACTAGAGACGGTGGTGTCTCTACTGTTACATAACACTCTCTGGTTCACTAGAGACGGTGGTGTCTCTACTGTTACATAACACTCTCTGGTTCACTAGAGACGGTGGTGTCTCTACTGTTACATAACACTCTCTGGTTCACTAGAGACGGTGGTGTCTCTACTGTTACATAACACTCTCTGGTTCACTAGAGACGGTGGTGTCTCTACTGTTACATAACACTCTCTGGTTCACTAGAGACGGTGGTGTCTCTACTGTTACATAACACTCTCTGGTTCACTAGAGACGGTGGTGTCTCTACTGTTACATAACACTCTCTGGTTCACTAGAGACGGTGGTGTCTCTACTGTTACATAACACTCTCTGGTTCACTAGAGACGGTGGTGTCTCTACTGTTACATAACAGTCTCTGGTTCACTAGAGACGGTGGTGTCTCTACTGTTACATAACACTCTCTGGTTCACTAGAGACGGTGGTGTCTCTACTGTTACATAACACTCTCTGGTTCACTAGAGACGGTGGTGTCTCTACTGTTACATAACACTCTCTGGTTCACTAGAGACGGTGGTGTCTCATGTGCACGACTCAAGTCTCTTCCTCTTGCCACCACTGCCTCCCTGTCTTTTTGTCTCATGATTATTCACAAGTAGATGCATACATTCAGGCAGACACCAGGAAGAGAAGAGATAATGATGGAATCTGGTGAGGCGCAGGCGAGAAACTCTCTTAGCAGCAAGTGTTTGTTGAGAATGATATAAGTGGACAAAAAGGTTTATGGAGAAAGATGGAAAATGAGAATTGGAGATAGAGACAGAGAGAGGGGGTTTGCACTTTGAGAGAACATCTAGGCTATGCCTCCCAGAAGAGAGTGCTTTTAAAGAGGCAGAAAATAGAGAAAGAGAAAGAGAGAGCGAGAGATAGAATGTATGCCTTTTAATCAGTGAGCTCATTGAAGGCGTGTTGGTTCCCAGAGGCTCTACATGGACAGTAAAATAGAGAGGGAGGAAGAAGGGAATGACGGAGGGAAACTAGAGGGGTGATGCATTGTTTTGTTTCTATTTCTCAAAGTTCTTAGCTCCGTTTGTTTTGGATGTTGATAATGGTAATGGACTGCATTTAGGTGTATTTTACTGTATCAGATCAAATCAAAATGTATTGGTTGCGTACACAGATTTGAAGTTGTATCTAGCAATACAATAATAAACACATAATCCAGCAAGTTTATGTTTAAACATTTGTTTAACACTTTTTTGGTTACTACATGATGCCATATGTGTTATTTCTTAGTTTTGATGTCTTCACTATTATACTACAATGTAGAAAATATAAAAAATATAGAAAAACCCTTGAATGAGCAGGTGTGTCCAAACTTTTGACTGGTACTGTACTGTATATAAACTCCCAGTAATTTATTGGGATAAACACCAACTTTTCGGCATCCATGTGCCTTCTTCAGGGTAGTTTAATGAATGCTTAAACCAGGTTATGTAGACAAACAGTGCAATTAGTGCAACGAATGACAATAGTGAGAGGTGTGTCATTATTAGGTGAAACTGTTAAAAGACAATAGTTTACAGCATATATAATATATTAGGCTATTGTTATCATATGGAAACATAATTAGATATTATACATAATATTAGCATCAACATACATTATTGTTTAATTTAATTTCACATGTATATTTAATTGTTTCCAATTTCATTACATTTTTGTTACGTGTATTCTTTTGGTTCAACCATAATGCATAATTAACATCATCAACAGGGGAGCATATTGGGTGTACGCTGATAAGCTGTAGAAAGAATATATTCATTTATAAGACGTGTTCATAAAGAAGAGTGAATAAAGAAGATTTGTTCATTAGAAGGGCCTGAGATCAGAGTCAATATTCAGACCACTAGGGGTCAATGTTTTTAGATAGGAAATCCAGTAGGCCTCCCTCTGTAGTAGTAGGATCTCCACGTTACCTCCTCTCCTTGGTAGAGCAACATGCTCAATGCCTGTGTATTGCACTGTGCGCATGAGCCACTTTTGTAGTTCCCATTTGGAATAGGTGTCAAGAGTGTCTGAGTGGGCTCAGGGGGCAGGTCAGATCTCACTAAGCTATCCCCAATATTGCAACCACGCTTATAGACCAGACCATAACACTACAAAAACATCCTTCTTCAGACACCCGCATACTGTTATGGGTATCATCTCATGCATGACAAAGGAAGTCATCTATCTCATCACCTGTTCATGTGGGAAAGCCTACGTAGGACAAACAAAAAGACTATTAAAATAACACATAGCTGAACACCGCAGCTCAATCAGGTGTAAGAACACTGACTATCCAGTAGCAGATCACTTTGTTGAAGATAACCATCCTCCCTCAAATACACAGGCATTGAGCATGTTACTCTACCAAGTAGAGCATGGGACTATAGCATGCATGCTCGGTAATTCAGATTGGCATGTAACATGCATGACAACAGTGACTCTAGCTGTTAAGACTTTGAAGTGTGTTTGACACAGGTTAATCCAGTATTGAGTGGAGATGAGAAGATAGAGGAAGTCATCCTCCCTAAAGCATCCTACTAGCAGGAGGACTAGAGTTCCTGACGAGCTCATTCTCATTTGTAGAAAACATGAGACCTTATAGCATTTACTATAAGTTCATCACGAGAGAAAGCGAGATCGGGGGGGGGGGGGGGGGTTTATAAGGGGGGGGGGGGTTTTATAAGACGGAATAATACAAGGATTTGTGGTTTTTGGTGTGAACTTTCTGTCAATCCACAGAGTACAGGTGTAACAGTGAGTCATGGTGGCACTCAGGATAGAGGACGAGGAAGCGGAGGACTGTGTGTGTCTCAGGGGAGCAGAATGGACATCAGAGAGAGATGAGGCAGTGGGGGAGTGAGGTCACCACAGACACATGCACCTTCTCACATTTCAAACTTCACCAGTTCTATTAGGCTTGTCCAGATCTTCATATTGTCATACCGTGCTTCTGTCATACCGGGATTTACGGTATTATAAAAGCAGCTACACATGTTCCGATTTATTGAAAGTTTTGACAGTATTTAAATACCATCTTGTGGCTTTTTTCCAAATATCTCGGTAGTATACCAGGTAGTATACAGTATACCGCCCAAGCCTAATTTCTATATCACCTAACATACTGTGTGCATACACTGCACACAGCATTATCACACTCTCCTCTATACAATACCTTTGTCACCTTTTGAGTAATGGAAATACTGGATGGATGGATAGATAGATGAATGGATGGATGGATAGATTAATGGAGGATGGATAGATTAATGGAGGATGTATTTATGGACAGTAAATGGAAAGAAGAGGGAAAATAGTTTTTAACAAAAGAGGAAAAGATGGGGGCATATTTTAAGACTTGGAATGGTAGAGGAAGCATTTTAAAAACAGCCACAGACATTCATATTGCCAGGAACAGATGGTGGGACAGATCTTCCCACAGACAGACTCAGCCTGCCAATACCAGTCTGACAGAACAAACTCACACCATGCACACACTGTGCCCCCCACCCCTTCTCACGCACGCACGCACACACACACACACACACACACACACACACACACACACACACACACACACACACACACACACACACACACACACACACACACACACACACACACACACACACACACACACACACACACACACACACACACACACGCACGCACTCACATACAGCTATGTCTTACTATACTTGTGAGGACTTTTTGGGGACAAACAATTGATTCCCATTCAAAATCTTATTTTCCCTAACCCTAACCTTAACCCCTAACCCTAACCCTAAACCTAGCCACTAACCTCAATTCGAACCCTAACCCTTAACCTAACCCCTAAGCCTAAAATAGCCTTTTTACAAGTGAGGACTGGCAAAATGTCCTAATTTCTCTGAATTTTAGTTGGTTTACTATTCTTGTGAGGACTTATGGTACTCACAAGTATAGTAAAACACACACACACACAGACTGTCAGTCAAACCCAAGAGTGTCTCAGTAAGTGCTATGCCTTCAAACACTTGGAGATGAAAGAGAATCTGGGACCATGTCCACCCTCCAACACCCTCTTTTCCACCCTCTCTCTCTCCTTCTCTTTTATTTTCCATCCCCTTCATCAACTACTTCCCCCATCTCTTTCCTCCCCATCAAGACTCTCCACCCTCCTCTACTTCTAGATCTTTTCTCTACCTTCCTCATTCCCTCTCTTCCTGTCCTCTTCCCCCCTGCCTGTCTATCTCTTCCTCCTCTTCCCCTTCCTTCCTGTATTTTTATTTTATTTATTTCACCTTTATTTAACCAGGTAGGCTAGTTGAGAACAAGTTCTCATTTGCAACTGCGACCTGGCCAAGATAAAGCATAGCAGTGTGAACAGACAACACAGAGTTACACATGGAGTAAACAATAAACAAGTCAATAACATGGTAGAAAAAAGAGAATCTATATACAATGTGTGCAAAAGGCATGAGGTAGGCAATAAATCGAATAATTACAATTTAGCAGATTAACACTGGAGTGATAAATCATCAGATGATCATGTGCAAGAAGAGATACTGGTGTGCAAAAGAGCAGAAAAGTAAATAAATAAAAGCAGTATGGGGGGTGAGGTAGGTAAATTGGGTGGGTAGTTTACAGATGGACTATGTACAGCTGCAGCGATCGGTTAGCTGCTCGGATAGCAGATTTTTAAAGTTGTTGAGGGAGATAAAAGTCTCCAACTTCAGCGATTTTTGCAATTCGTTCCAGTCGCAGGCAGCAGAGAACTGGAAGGAAAGGCGTCCAAATGAGGTTTTAGCTTTAGGGATGATCAGTGAGATACACCTGCTGGAGCGCGTGCTGCGGGTGGGTGTAGCCATCGTGACCAGTGAACTGAGATAAGGCGGCACTTTACCTAGCATAGCCTTGTAGATGACCTGGAGCCAGTGGGTCTGACGACGAACATGTAGCGAGGGCCAGCCGACTAGGGCATACAGGTCGCAGTGGTGGGTCGTATAAGGTGCTTTAGTAACAAAACGAATGGCACTGTGATAAACTGCATCCAGTTTGCTGAGTAGAGTGTTGGAAGCTATTTTGTAGATGACATCGCCGAAGTCGAGGATCGGTAGGATAGTCAGTTTTACTAGGGTAAGTTTGGCGGCGTGAGTGAAGGAGGCTTTGTTGCGGAATAGAAAGCCGATTCTTGATTTGATTTTGGATTGGAGATGTTTGATATGAGTCTGGAAGGAGAGTTTGCAGTCTAGCCAGACACCTAGGTACTTATAGATGTCCACATATTCTAGGTCGGAACCGTCCAGGGTGGTGATGCTAGTCGGGCGTGCGGGTGCAGGCAGCGAACGGTTGAAAAGCATGCATTTGGTTTTACTAGCGTTTAAGAGCAGTTGGAGGCCACGGAAGGAGTGTTGTATGGCATTGAAGCTCGTTTGGAGGTTAGATAGCACAGTGTCCAAGGAAGGGCCGGAAGTATATAGAATGGTGTCGTCTGCGTAGAGGTGGATCAGGGAATCGCCCGCAGCAAGAGCAACATCATTGATGTATACAGAGAAAAGAGTCGGCCCGAGAATTGAACCCTGTGGTACCCCCATAGAGACTGCCAGAGGACCGGACAACATGCCCTCCGATTTGACACACTGAACTCTGTCTGCAAAGTAGTTGGTGAACCAGGCAAGGCAGTCATTAGAAAAACCGAGGCTACTGAGTCTGCCGATAAGAATATGGTGATTGACAGAGTCGAAAGCCTTGGCCAGGTCGATGAAGACGGCTGCACAGTAATGTCTTTTATCGATGGCGGTTATGATATCGTTTAGTACCTTGAGCGTGGCTGAGGTGCACCCGTGACCGGCTCGGAAACCGGATTGCACAGCGGAGAAGGTACGGTGGGATTCGAGATGGTCAGTGATCTGTTTGTTGACTTGGCTTTCGAAGACCTTAGATAGGCAGGGCAGGATGGATATAGGTCTGTAACAGTTTGGGTCCAGGGTGTCTCCCCCTTTGAAGAGGGGGATGACCGCGGCAGCTTTCCAATCCTTGGGGATCTCAGATGATACGAAGGAGAGGTTGAACAGGCTGGTAATAGGGGGTGCGACAATGGCGGCGGACAGTTTCAGAAATAGGGGGTCCAGATTGTCAAGCCCAGCTGATTTGTATGGGTCCAGGTTTTCCAGCTCTTTCAGAACATCTGCTATCTGGATTTGGGTAAAGGAGAAGCTGGGGAGGCTTGGGCGAGTAGCAGCGGGGGGGGCGGGGCTGTTGGCCAAGGTTGGAGTCGCCAGGAGGAAGGCATGGCCAGCCATTGAGAAATGCTTGTTGAAGTCTTCGATTATCACGGATTTATCGGTGGTGACCGTGTTACCTAGCCTCAGTGCAGTGGGCAGCTGGGAGGAGGTGCTCTTGTTCTCCATGGACTTTACAGTATCCCAGAACTTTTTGGAGTTAGAGCTACAGGATGCGAATTTCTGCTTGAAAAAGCTGGCCTTTGCTTTCCTGACTGACTGCGTGTATTGGTTCCTGACTTCCCTGAACAGTTGCATATCGCGGGGGCTCTTCGATGCTATTGCAGTTCGCCACAGGATGTTTTTGTGCTGGTCGAGGGCAGTCAGGTCTGGAGTGAACCAAGGGCTATATCTGTTCTTGGTTCTGCATTTTTTGAACGGAGCATGCTTGTCTAATATGGTGAGGAAGTAACATTTAAAGAATGACCAGGCATCCTCAACTGACGGGATGAGGTCAATATCCTTCCAGGGTACCCGGGCCAGGTCGATTAGAAAGGCCTGCTCGCAGAAGTGTTTTATGGAGCGTTTGACAGTGATGAGGGGTGGTCGTTTGACCGCGGACCCGTGGCGGATACAGGCAATGAGGCAGTGATCGCTGAGATCTTGATTGAAGACAGCAGAGGTGTATTTGGAGGGCAGGTTGGTCAGGATAATGTCTATTAGGGTGCCCATGTTTACGGATTTAGGGTTGTACCTGGTGGGTTCCTTGATGATTTGTGTGAGATTGAGGGCATCAAGCTTGGATTGTAGGACTGCCGGGGTGTTAAGCATATCCCAGTTTAGGTCACCTAACAGAACAAACTCTGAAGCTAGATGGGGAGCGATCAATTCACAGATGGTGTCCAGGGCACAGCTGGGAGCTGAGGGGGGTCGGTAGCAGGCGGCAACAGTGAGAGACTTATTTCTGGAGAGATTAATTTTTAAAATTAGAAGTTCGAACTGTTTGGGCATAGACCTGGAAAGTATGACAGAACTTTGCAGGCTATCTCTGCAGTGGATTGCAACTCCTCCCCCTTTGGCAGTTCTATCTTGACGGAAAGTGTTATAGTTGGGTATGGAAATCTCAGAATTTTTGGTGGCCTTCCTAAGCCAGGATTCGGACACGGCAAGGACATCAGGATTGGCAGAGTGTGCTAAAGCGGTGAGTAAGGCAAACTTAGGGAGGAGGCTTCTGATGTTGACATGCATGAGGCCAAGGCTTTTTCGATCACAGAAGTCAACAAATGAGGGTGACTGGGGACATGCAGGGCCTGGGTTTACCTCCACATCACCCGAGGAACAGAGGAGTAGTAGGATGAGGGTGCGGCTAAAGGCTATCAAAACTGGTCGCCTAGAGCGTTGGGGACAAAGAATAAAAGGAGCAGATTTATGGGCGTGGTAGAATAGATTCTGGGCATAATGTGCAGACAGGGGTATGGAGGGGCGCGGGTACAGCGGAGGCAAGCCCAGGCACTGGGTGATGATAAGAGAGGTTGTATCTCTGGACATGCTGGTCTCAATGGGTGAGGTCACCGCTTGTGTGGGGGGTGGGACAAAGGGGGTATCAGAGGTACGGAGAGTGGAACTACAGGGTCCATTGCAAACCAAAACAATGATAATGAAAACTAGCCTGAACAACAGTATGCAAGGCATATTGATATTTGAGAGAGACATACAATAAGGCATAAAGTGATTGCAGGTCTTGATTGGGAGAGCTAGCTAAAACAACAGGTAAGATAACAGCAGCAATAACAGGGTGCTAGTCTAACACAGCAACAACAGGTAAAAATGGCGACGACTAGGCAGAGAGGGTCGGATTAACTACACACAGATCCTGAGTTAAAGCACAGAGCCGACAGATAAAACACAAATAAACAGAATGGAGTACCGTGAATTAATGGACAGTCAAGCATGCATCAGCTATGTAGCCAAGTGATCATAGTGTCCAGGGGGCAGCCGTAGATGGAGCAGGGAGGCCTCCACTAAGCTAGCACGCGGCGTTTAAAGTTAGTAGCCCGGGGGGTGGTCTGCTCAGACGGAGGGGGTCTGCTCAGACGTGGTCGTGTCGACAGAGAATCCAGAGAATCCAAGCCGAATGGCGAAAGAGAGGTTGTGAATTGTAGAATTGTGTTTGCTAACTGGTGCTAGCTTCGTGGCAGTGGCGCTAACTGCGCTAGCTGCAAGCTAGCTGTGAGGATCAGAAGTAGTGGCTCAGGGATTACGGCAGGAATCCGGCGTTGTTGTCGAGAGACAGTCCGATGCTGGTAAATTGGTGAGTAATATCCAGGCTAATAACAGGGCTGGTGTCTGTGCAGAAGGTAAAAGCTACTAGCAGCGGCAAAAAAATGGCTAAATTAGCTTGTAGCTGATTTAGACCAGTTGTGATGGATTGGCAGGGCTCTGTGTCGGCAAAAAAAAAGGTCCAGTCCAATTGGCAAAAGAGGTATTGTAGCCCAAGAATTCGCTGGTAGACCTCTTCGGCTAGCCGGCAGATGGGCCTAGCTCGAGGCTAGCTCAAGGCTAACTGGTGCTTGCTTCGGGACAGAGGTGTTAGCCAGTAGTAGCCACTCGGTTGCAGCTAGCTAGCTGTGATAATACGGTGTAATTGTCCAGAGCTTGCGTCAGGAATCCGGTGATGTGGTAGAGAAAAAGCAGTCCTATATGCTCTGGGTTGATATCGCGCTTGCAGACTGGCAGGTATTGGCCCGGTATTGAAGCTGGCTGTGTCCGAGTTAAGGGCGAAGACCGCAGCAGTGGCTAACTGACTACTAGCTAGTAGCTAGTTATCTGGCTAGCTTCTGATTGGGGTTACGGTTCTAAAGTATAAAAAAATAGCAGGTCCGTACCACATTGGGTGAGGCGGAATGTAGGAATGTATATTCAGTTCCTAGATGGAAAGTGAAATTAAAATATATACGAAATGTATACGAAAAATACGAATACTATTTACACGGGACAGACAGGACAAAGACACATCCGACTGCTACGCCATCTTGGATAGGGGTTGTAGCTCACTCTTCCCTTTGATCTCCCGTCCTACTTCCTCTGTTATCTGGCTGCGTTCTCCCTAGGTTTCGAGTAAACAAACACATTTGTATTCTCTGCTCCCCTCCTTCATCAGTAGTCTGCTCACTCTTGGATGACAACGCTTATCGTCTGTTGTTTGTTTTGCCAGTACTGTAAATTAGTGTGGTCTGGTGAGCTGGGAATCAGACAGACGTGTGTGTGTATGTGTGTGTGTGTGTGTGTGTGTGTGTGTGTGTGTGTGTGTGTGTGTGTGTGTGTGTGTGTGTGTGTGTGTGTGTGTGTGTGTGTGTGTGTGTGTGTGTGTGTGTGTGTGTGTGTGTGTGTGTGTATCTGCCAAATCTGTAATCTGGTGGACGGGCCCAGCAGTCACCTGAGGGCCAGAGCTAGCTACTCTCCACACTCCATCCTACACCACATGTGACCTTTCAGTGGCACAGATTTGGTATATTATGGTCATAATTGCTATTCCATCATTATCAGCTAACCATATCCACTCTGTTGTCCCATGGGATGTGTACGAATATGAGGAGACGTGGCTGTGTTTTCTTGGTGTTTGTGCACACTAGCCTAATGGATAAAAAAAGTCACATATTTGGTTGTGTGTGTTGTTATTATCTGTGTGTGTGAGTGAGGTAATACTCCTCGATGCCTGTCAGAGGGGTAGCATGTATCAATGACTTAATAACTGGTTTGCCAGCTGTCATAACACCCTACCTTTTTCTCTCTCTGTCATTCTATTTATCTCCCTCTGTTCTTAAGGGACTGTGTCAGCCCAATGCACACACAAACAGTCAACTTAATTACAGAGAACCAGAGAAAGGGGGAGGAAGAGGACAAAGAGCAATGAGGGATCTCACTTGAGTGTTTGAGGTTCAGAGGGGAGAGGAGAGAGGGAAAAGCCAGGGAGAGGTAAGAGGGAGAGAGGACCAGTGACTAGGAGGAGGAGTCAGTGGGGAGGGTGAGTCTGAAACAGAGGCTGATAGAGGAGGTACTGAGAGCTATGAGGGTGCAGCAGTTGAGAGAGAAGAAGGGAGCAGCCTGTGTTTATTTATAAGTAAATGCTTTGAATCATTTAGTAGAGCTTTTAAGTGGCCATGCGGGCTCTGCCCAAGTTTAATGGACAGGCAGGGGATGGACCCTGACACACACTTTTCAGGGAACCACACACTGACACACTGTCAGAGAGACGGACCCAAATACCACAGCTCAGCAGGTGCTTCAAAGGAAACACAGACAGCACAACACATATGCTCAGCAAACACAAACTGACAAACACTGTGAGGAAATTCACACTGACACAACAGCAGAACACAGTAGTAGAATCCCCAAGCCCCTATCAGTCTCCTCCATGCTGTCCTCACCTCTCTGTGGCCCATTAATCCACCCCAGGTGTTTTCTATTGAAGTGTGAAGAGACCACATATCACGTTAAGAAACCCTAGTCCTTCATTCTGTCAGCTGTTCACTGGGTCTCTGTATGTCTCTCTCTTCCTAAATCTCTCCTGCTCACACAGGCGCTCCTCATAATGGCCTCTCCGATCTCTTTGGCACCAAGGCCCACGACCATAAAACACTGCATGGATCAGAGGAGCACCAGTCAGAAAGATGGGAGGGAGAGAGATGAAACAAAGTAAAAAAGAAAGAAAGAGAATGAGAGAGAGAAATAAAAAAGAGACAGATGGAGACTGAAGGACAGACAGACTGAAAGTGAGTAAAAGTTGAAAGGGTGAGTGAGGGTGTGCTGTACTTGTTGTCTGTATAGTTGTTTCAGTGCCATACATGCTCATTACCCACTGAGAGTGATGTGGGGTCTTCTGCCAGGACTATACTATTGAGGCCTCTGCCAACTCAACTGCTCTGCTTTCAGGCTAGCTGTCTTTAACTATTATTGGCTTTCCATGTTATTTATATGTTTAGAAGACATTTTATCCAAAATGCGTCAAAGCTGTCCCAAAATGGATGGATACTAAATGAAAGTCAAGATAAAATGTATTATAAATCACTTTACCAAGACATACTACTTTGTGAATTTCTTCAAAATAACAAACATGTCAGATGCATTAAAAATAGATATTTTAGAAGCACCCAACAGGGAGTGTCCTACACTGACAGAGAGTGTCCTACATTCAAGCAAAGTGTAAAACCTGTTTATACTGGGGTTAAATTCAACACGTTCAGATCAGATCAGACCTACTTACATCAGATCAGTGATAGTCTGCATTTTCACTGTCCAGTCTGTACATAACCAAGTTTCTGCTGGTTTCGTCATCCAGTCTCATTAAAATAATTCACTACAAACTTGTTCAGCCAAGTGTGTTGTCTTGTTGCGTCTGACTAGTGAACAGTACAAGATGATTGAGGACTACAAACTGTGTGAACTGAAGAAGTGGTATAATTCTAGCTTTTGAGTAACAGCGAACTGTCTAGGAGAGGCCGGGATGCTATTATGTCTCCGAAGTACCCACGGTGTCTCCGTATTACGATGTCTCCGAAGTACCCACGGTGTCTCCATATTACGATGTCTCCGTAGTATCCATTTTGTTTACATATCCGCTGACATCTCTCATTTCTCATTCATTTCGAAATGGTCGTTGGCAGACACAAATATAATCACTGTCTGGACAAACAGAATGGAACCTGGCATGTAAGAAATTGTTTTTGGACAGCCAGTCAGAAATATCAGATCTCAAATCAGATCTCAAATTAAATGTGATTCCTTACTCACATCCGCCCTGCACATGTAGCATGTATACCATCAATGTTTGGGACGCTTGTTGAGCAAATAATGGGGGCTGAAACTACAGTGCATTCGGAAAGTATTCAGGTCCCTTGACATTTTCCACATTTTGTTATGTTACAGCTTATTCTATAATGGATTTAATCATTTTTTTCCCTCGTCAATCTACACACAGTACTCCATAATTGTCACGACTTCCACCGAAGTCGGCTCCACTCCTTGTTCGGGCGGCGTTCGACGGTCGACATGACCGGCTTTCTAGCCATCGCTGCTCCATTTTTCATGTATCCATTTGTTTTGTCTTGTTCCCTGCACACCTGGTTTTCATTCCTCAATCAATCTACATGTATTTATTCCTCTGTTCCTCATCATGTCTTTGTGTAAGATTGTTTGTGTTACGTGTGTATTGTTGACGCACCAGACTGGCTTGTTTTTTCCGTGTTATTTTTCACGAAGATGTTTATTGTTAAACATAATTCTTCAGACTGTTTTGTGCGTTTTGCACTTTTGCCTAAATAAAGTGTGCGCCTGTTCACAAATCTCTGCTCTCCTGCACCTGACTTCGCGACTAGTACGCACACATCTGACAGAATCTTACACCTACCATGGAGTCAGCAGGAGCAGGTACCCCGGTCAGAGGAGTCGAGGAGCACAACTGTATTTGGTACAACTGTATTTGGGGAGTTCCTCCCATTCTTCTTTGCAGATCCTCTCAAGCTCTGTCAGGTTGGATTGGGAGCGTCGCTGCACAGCTATTTTCAGGTCTCTCCAGAGATGTTTGATCGGGTTCAAATCCGGGCTCGGGCTGGGTCACTCAAGGACATTCAGAGACTTGTCCCGAAGCCACTCCTGCATTGTCTTGGCTGTGTGCTTAGTGTCATTGTTCTGTTGGAAGGTGAACCTTCGCCCCAGTCTAAGGTCCTGAGCAGGTTTTCATCAAGGATCTCTCTATACTTTGCTCCGTTCGTCTTTGCCTCGATCCTGACTAGACTCCCAGTCCCTGCCGCTGAAAAACATCCCCACACCATGATGCTGCCACCACCATGCTTCATCATAGGGATGGTGCCAGGTTTCCTCCAGACGTGAAGCTTGGCATTCAAGCCAAAGAGTTCAATCTTGGTCTCATCAGACCATCTTGTTTCTCGTGGACTTAGAGTCCTTTAGATGCCTTTTGGCAAACTCCAAGCGGGCTGTCATGTGCCTTTTGCTGAGGAGTGGCTTCCGTCTGGCCACTCTGTTATGTTACGTTATGTTACGAATGGAATAGCAGTCGTACAGTGCAAATTGAAGGATGTATAGTGTCATACGTTTTACACGGTTGTACAATATCAACGAATTGGATGACGTAGCGTATCATACAGATGCAGGATCTTAATCTGACCAGTTTCTCACAGTAGGAAAATAATCCTGCAGCAACAGTAAATGTGAATATTTGTTTAGATTATAATTAATGGCATTTCTTTAGGGGTTGATTCATTTTTTGTTAGGGCAAATCAAGCCTGACATTTTAAAGTGGAAATTTCAAACTTTACAAGACTTTTTAAACCTCCAATACACTACAAATTTGCGGGAAATTTACTGCAACAACAGAGTGATCAAATTAAGATCTTACGTCTGTACATGTTGGATGATGTATAGTATTATCCGTCTTGCTCTGAGACTAGGCTGCTTGTTGCAAAGATTAGGAGAATTAACAACAAAGGTTTGGATAATTTACTGTCCAGTTTTGGAGAACTAACAACAAAGGTTAGGAGAGTGTACGTAGCAGGTTAGGAGAATTAGGTTAAGGTTAGGGAAAGGGGAGGGGTTAGCTAAAAGACAACACTTGTCCCCGACATGACTCAAGAATGAAACCTTTACATTGCTATACACCCACCCACCCTTCCTACCAACCAACCTCCCTCCCTACTTTTTAAATTTTACTTTTATTTAAGTAGGCAAGTCAGTTAAGAACAAATTCTTATTTTCAATGACGGCCTAGGAACAGTGGGTTAACTGCCTTGTTCAGGGGCAGAACGACAGATTTGTTCCTTGTCAGCTCGGGGATTTTATCTTGCAACCTTTTGGTTACTAGTCCAATGCTCTAACCACTAGGCTACGCTGCCACTTTAGTTTATGTCATAAGTAACCAGACCATTATTACGTTTGTAACATAACATAACATATACTAAATGGAGGTACACAAATGAATGTTCTAAAGCCTACATCTGTGTAATGTGGTCAGGCTGAGTGAAACTATTCAGCTCTCACATTTTGTTGCATAACTGCATGGCCAGGCACATCTCCAACACCATCATTAAGTTTGCAGACGAAACAACAGTGGTAGGCCTGATCACCGA
Organism: Salvelinus alpinus; assembly: GCF_045679555.1. Taxonomy (NCBI): domain Eukaryota; kingdom Metazoa; phylum Chordata; class Actinopteri; order Salmoniformes; family Salmonidae; genus Salvelinus; species Salvelinus alpinus. The sequence continues at coordinate 22,874,606 of NC_092118.1, forward strand.
CAACGACGAGACAGCCTATAGGGAGGAGGTCAGAGACCTGGCCGGGTGGTGCCAGAATAACAACCTATCCCTCAATGTAACTAAGACTAAGGAGATGATTGTGGACTACAGGAAAAGGAGGACCAAGCACGCACCCATTCTCATCGACGAGGCTGTAGTGGAGCAGGTTGAGAGCTTCAAGTTCCTTGGTGTCCACATCACCAACAAACTAGAATGGTCCAAACACACCAAGACAGTCGTGAAGAGGGCACAACAAAGCCTATTCCCACTCAGGAAACAAAAAATATTTGGCATGGGTCCTGAGATCCTCAAAAGGCTCTACAGCTGCAACATCGAGAGCATCCTGACTGGTTGCATCACTGCCTGGTACGGCAATTGCTCGGTCTCCGACCGCAAGGCACTACAGGGGGTAGTGCGTACGGCCCAGTACATCACTGGGGCTAAGCTGCCTGCCATCCAGGACCTCTACACCAGGCGGTGTCAGAGGAAGGCCCTAAAAATTGTCAAAGAGCCCAGCCACCCCAGTCATAGACTGTTCTCTCTACTACCGCATGGCAAGCGGTACAGGAGTGCCAAGTCTAGGACAAGAAGGCTTCTCAACAGTTTTTACCCCCAAGCCATAAGACTCCTGAACAGGTAATCAAATGACTACCCGGACTATCTGCATCGTGTGCCCCCCCCCCCCCCCCCCCCCAAAAAACCCCTCATTTACGCTGCTGCTACTCTCTGTTTATCATATATGCATAGTCACTTTAACTATACATTCATGTACATACTGCCTCAATTGGCTCGACCAACCAGTGCTCCTGCATTGTGTCCCACCACCCGCCAACCCCTCTTTTACGCTACTGCTACTCTCTGTTCATCATTTATGCATAGACACTTTATCCATATCTACATGTACATACTACCTCAATCAGCCTGACTAACCGGTGTCTGTATGTAGCCTCGCTACTTTTATAGCCTCGCTACTGTTTTCACTGTCTTTTTACTGTTGCTTTTATTTCTTTACTTACCTATTGTTCACCTAATACCTTTTTTGCACTATTGGTTAGAGCCTGTAAGTAGGCATTTCACTGTAAGGTCTACAGCTGTTGTATTCGGTGCACGTAACAAATAAACTTTGATTTGATTTAAACATTTTGTGAAAGTGACATAAAAAAACATTTATAAAATGGATCTGTATTGTTTATCCCTTGCTGTCTTTACTTACTATTTTCTGTCACCTAGCTATTTGACCATAGCATCAATTCCTTCTATAATCATCAACCCATTCTCCTCATTATTTTGATCTTAGACTTGTGTTCGGCTGCTCGTCCATGGAAACAGTTCTTGTGTTCTTCTCCCGACAGTTCTTGTGCTGATGTTGCTTCCAGAGGCAGTTTGGAACTCAGTAGTGAGTGTTGCAACCGAGGACGGTTGGCAGTCCCATTCTGTGAGCTTGTGTGGCCTACCACTTCGGGCTGAGCCCTTATTGCTCCTAGACATTTCCACTTCACAGCTCTAGCAGGGCAGACGGTGCCTTACTGAGCTCTTCAGTAAGGCCATTCTACTGCCAAAGTTTGTCTTGCATGTCTGTGTGCTCGATTTTATACACCTGTCAGCAACAGGTGTGGCTGAAATAGCTGAATTCTCTAATTTGAAGTGGTGTCCACATACTTTTGTATATATAGTGTACCTCATCCATACTGTATAATACGTTGGATGATCTTTAATGTTATGGGGCTATTTTGCTTCCACTGGTCCTGGGGCCCTTGTTAAGGTCAACGGCATCATGAACTTTACCAAATACCAGGACATTTTAGCCAAAAACCTGGTTGCCTCTGCCAGGAGGTTGCAACTTGGCCGCAAGGGAATTTTCCAGCAAGACAATAAACCCAAGCACACATCAAAATACACAAATAAATTGTTAATTGACCACTAAATCAACATTTTGCAATGACCATCTCAGTCTCCGGACTTGAATCCCAATGAAAAGGCAGTCCATAAGCGCATACGAAGGATGTCAAGGATCTGGAAAGAATCTGTATGGAGGAAAGATCTAAGTCCTTTGTTCACATTGGCAGTTTTAAGTGACTCAAAGCCAATGTTCCTGCAGTCTGAACATCTAAAAAGCACATGGAATCTGATATTTCAAGCCACATTTCAAACCACCTTTGTCTGAACACACACCTGTCTTTACTATAACAAGTAGCATAGCCATGTCAGCAAATGACTGCTGTCTGAACACACACATGTCTTTACTATAACAAGTAGCATAGCCATGTCAGCAAATGACTGCTGTCTGAACACACACCTGTCTTTACTATAACAAGTAGCATAGCCATGTCAGCAAATGACTGCTGTCTGAACACACACCTGTCTTTACTATAACAAGTAGCATAGCCATGTCAGCAAATGACTGCTGTCTGAACACACACCTGTCTTTACTATAACAAGTAGCATAGCCATGTCAGAAAATGACTACTGTCTGAACACACACATGTCTTTACTATAACAAGTAGCATAGCCATGTCAGCAAATGACTGCTGTCTGAACACACACGTCTTTACTATAACAAGTAGCATAGCCATGTCAGCAAATGACTGCTGTCTGAACACACACATGTCCGTGTGTGAATCTTGCATGCGTGTGTGTGTGTGTGTGTGTGTGACAGCCCTGAACACGAGTTAAAAAGGTCAGACACTCTGGTTGTCTTAGCAGAATAAGTCATTTTATTAGCATGGCCTATTGTTGAGCTCTTTCTCAAGCCGGTGTTGAACTGGGGATTCTGTAAACTGCTTAGCTGTTCATTGAGGGACCCAATCGTTTTTAAACTTGGGTTTTATCTATGCTGGTGGTCAACAGTGCTTTGCATATGCCCTGTTAGTGTTTATTTAATGTTTTTGCACATGTTGCAGCTGACTATGGAAAATGCAACATATTCGACATGCTACTAATGGTCTAATTTGGCTCCCTCCATTAGGCTCCACCGCTGTGACAGAAAGTGTGTGTTAGGACACAGAATTAAACTCTCCGTCTGTTTTGATAAATATATCTCGTGTGCACTGTTAGTCACACCGCTTTAATGTGCTGTCAGTTGTTTTACATCACTTGGTCACTATGCCAAGGTATTTTAATAGCAAGTGGAGGGTGGAAAAGAATTACAGTAATATAATTCTGGTAATAGAAGAAGTGTTATCTAATTTTCCGTTATTCAGAAACATTCGCTGTGTTACAGGAAGAGGGAAAAGCCACCATTGCAAACACAACAGGAGCAACCAGACTGTAGAGCGCTAGCTTGGACAAATTGGATACATCTGGGTAATTAAAGTCATGCACATAAATGAATTACTTCTTTACCTATTTATTGCGTCTCCACACAGTCGGGACTGGGGAGTGCAAAGAGAGGTCCCTCGGCAAGGTGGGATATGACTATTCTTATTGTTTAAACCCAGAGCTATAAGCCTAGAGGATTGAAATGGTCTTGCCATTAGGCTGGTATTAGGATTAGGATTTTGAAAAGGGGTGAAGGTAAGGGCTATATGTTTAGGCTTGGGTTTGTAAGACTTATGATAAAGCTGGGAATAATTATAATTTATATACTAGGAATGGGCATGAGTAATCGAGTACTTGAGTACTCGAACGGACTTCAAAGCTCAATCTTTAAACAATCTTCAAATACTGTAAAACTATTTGGTGGAATGTGCTTTTATGGCTGCCGGAATGGGCAAGTGAAATTTTGTCATGAAGATGTTAATTTGCTTTGACTAGTGTTCCAGATGTACATGTGCATTAGCTGGGCACAACAAAAAAGAAGCCAAGACAAGCATCACACAGTTCTTCTCCCTAAATTCCCTTTCCCCTCCTTGTCTCACTCAATTGCGTTGTGACCGCTCCCTCCACACACGAGGGCTGACCGCTACCTCCACACACGCGGGCTGAGTGCTCCCTCCACACACGCGGGCTGAGTGTTCCCTCCACACACGCGGGCTGACCGTTCCCTCCACACACGCGGGCTGACCGCTCCCTCCACACACGAGGGCTGACCGCTACCTCCACACACGCGGGCTGAGTGTTCCCTCCACACACGCGGGCTGAGTGTTCCCTCCGCACACGCGGGCTGAGTGTTCCCTCCGCACACGCGGGCTGAGTGCTCCCTCCGCACACGCGGGCTGAGTGTTCCCTCCGCACACGCGGGCTGAGTGCTCCCTCCGCACACGCGGGCTGAGTGCTCCCTCCGCACACGCGGGCTGAGTGTTCCCTCCACACACGCGGGCTGAGTGTTCCCTCCGCACACGCGGGCTGAGTGTTCCCTCCGCACACGCGGGCTGAGTGTTCCCTCCGCACACGCGGGCTGAGTGTTCCCTCCACACACGTGGGCTGAGTGCTCCCTCCACACACGTGGGCTGAGTGTTCCCTCCACACACGTGGGCTGACCGCTCCTTTCACACACGTGTGCTGACCGCTCCCTTCACACACGCGGGCTGACCGCTCCCTTCACACACGCGGGCTGACCGCTCCCTCCACACACGCGGGCAGAGTGCTCCCTCCACACACGCGGGCAGAGTGCTCCCTCCACACACGTGGGCTGAGTGCTCCCTCCACACACGCGGGCAGAGTGCTCCCTCCACACACGCGGGCAGAGTGCTCCCTCCACACATGCGGGCAGAGTGCTCCCTCCACACATGCGGGCTGAGTGCGCAGTTGTGAACACAAGGTCCTGTTAAGGCTACAGAAATAAATACCTGTAAAAACAGATCAAACTGATGGGATACACAAGCTACATTCCTTGCCAAATGATGACAGTTTAATCACAAATTCAAAATGGACTGGTTGATTGAAGTAGGAAAAAGATGTGTTCCAACAACGAGCTGCAGTTTTGGAATAATTGCATCCTGTCTATTTTTAAACAGATTTTGATTTTGATTTTTTGTCAGCTTGGGGATTTGATCCAGCAACCTTTCAGTTACAGGCCCAATGCTCTAACCACTAGTCTACCTGCAGCACCATTGACTAAATATGTACAGTTGAAGAAGGAAGTTAACATACACCTTAGCCAAATACATTTACACTCAGTTTTTCACAATTCCTGACATTTGATCCGAGTAAAAATGCCCTGTCTTAGGCCAGTTAGGATCACCACTTTATTTTAAGAATGTGAAATGTCAGAATTATAGTAGAGAGAATTATTTATTTCAGCTTTTATTTCTTTCATCACATTCCCAGTGGGTCAGAAGTTTACATACACTCAATTAGTATTTGGTAGCATTGCCTTTAAATTGTTTAACTTGGGTCAAACGTTTCAGATAGCCTTCCACAAGCTTCCCACAATAAGTTGGGGGAATTTTGGCCCATTCCTCCTGACAGAGCTGGTGTAACTGAGTCAGGTTTGTAGGCCTCCTTGCTCGCACATGCTTTTTCAGTTCTGCCCACAAAGGTCAGGGCTTTGTGATGGCCACTCCAATACCTTGACTTTGTTGTCCTTAAGCCATTTTGCCACAACTTTGGAAGTATGCTTGGGGTCATTGTCCATTTGGAAGACCCATTTGCGACCAAGCTTTAACTTCCTGACAGATGTCTTGAGATATTGCTTCAATATATCCTCATAATTTTCCTCCCTCATGATGCCATCTATTTTGTGAAGTGCACCAGTCCCTCCTGCAGCAAAGCAACCCCACAACATGATGCTGCCACCCTCGTGCTTCACGGGGTTGGGATGGTGTTCTTCGGCTTGCAGACTCCCCCTTTTTCCTCCAAACATAACGATGGTCATTTGGGCCAAACAGTTCTATTTTTGTTTCATCAGACCAGAGGACATTTCTCCAAAAAATATGATCTTTGTCCCCATGTGCAGTTGCAAACTGTAGTCTGGCTTTTTTATGGCGGTTTTGGAGCAGTGGCTTCTTCCTTGCTGAGCGGCCTTTCAGGTTATGTCGATGTAGGACTGGTTTTACTGTGGATATAGATACTTTTGTACCCGTTTCCTCCAGCATCTTCACCGGGTCCTTTGCTGTTGTTCTGGGATGGATTTGCACTTTTTGCACCAAAGTACGTTCATCTCTAAGAGACAGAACGCGTCTCCTTCCTGAGTGGTATGATGGCTGCGTGGTCCCATGGTGTTTATACTTGCGTACTATTGTTTGTACAGATGAACGTGGTACCTTCAGGCGTTTGGAAGTTGCTCCCAAGGATGAACCAGACTTGTAGATGTCTACAATTTTTTTCCTCAGGTCTTGGCTGATTTCTTTTGATTTTCCCATGATGTCAAGCAAAGAGGCACTGGGTTCGAAAGTAGGCCTTGAAATACATCCACAGGTACACCTCCAATTGACTCAAATTATGTCAATTAGCCTATCAGAAGCTTCTAAAGCCATGACATAATTTTCTGAAATTTTCCAAGCTGTTTAAAGGCACAGTCAACTTAGTGTATGTAAACGTCTGACCACACTGGAATTGTGATACGATGAATTATATGTGAAATAATCTGTCTGTAAACAATTGTTGGAAAAATTACTTGTGTCATCCACAAAGTAGATGTCCTAACCGACTTGCCAAAACTATAGTTTGTTAACAAGACATTTGTGGAGTGGTTGAAAAACGAGTTTTAATGACTCCAACATAAGTGTATGTAAACTTCCAACTTCAACTGTATATATATGGGGCAATTTAGCTGTTATGATTTGTTATCTGTAGTGGTTATGATAAATGCACACATTCTTTTCATGCGAGTACTGAAACAGTAAAAAATATTCTAATGCCTAAATTCATCTTGCACTATTTTTGTCCCAGACATGAGACTTCCGAGCATGGTTGGGGTCTTGAGGTCTGTAGATTGGTGCAGTGAAGTTCAGAATACCCACGTTAACAAAAGGTTCACATCTCCTCCTCGCTGTCTCTGAACATGACCTTGGGAGGCCGAGCTCTTTCCAGCAGTGTTGCCTCTAATAAAGGACCCTTTAAAAGTGCTAATGCATGTTAATGAGTGGTAACGCTTGTTCAGTATGGCATCCGTTCCCTGTCTGTGACCCCACTCTCTCTCTCCCTCTGCCACACAGACACACAGAGTGATGATCTGATGATCCCCAGGCTGTTTCTGTTCTCTCTTTCCGCATTTCTCTCTCTGTCTCGGTTCGCCCCCTTCTTCTCTCCCCTCCATCTCCCTTGTTCACATCTGTCTCTCTCCACAGAGACACAGAGACTAACCTATTGCCAAGCTGATAAGAGGGAGAGAGATGGATATGCAAGATGTTGGCAGAAGGGTTATGAGATGGGCAGGCAAACAGATGGTTGGAGAGATAGTCGACCAGACAGACGAACTGACCAGATGTGAAAGGACAGACATCGAGCAGACACCCGACAGCAGACACCTAAATAGACAGACTCCTGAAAACAGAGAGAGAGTCAAAGAGAGCGCCAGTGACATATCGCTCCACATACAGGCCCCCAGCCCAACGGCCAGACAGGCTGTGGACGCAAAAGCAGGGGCCAGAGGAGGTGTGTCCATTTGGGGTTATGTTTAATGGACTCCCCTGTCAAAAGCACTCAGCACTCCAGTCCATCACTGTGTTGTGGGGCAGGGTTAACACTGTTCTCGGGTCTAACTGCCAGTAATGAAGTCATAAAGCACTCCACACAGGGACCTTAAAGTGACAGAGCCAGACGGAGGCACCGCCACTGGCTAATTATCTTTGCACTGAGGTTATCAGACCCAGGTGTATGCATCTGACCACAAAAGACTGGCCTTTCCACATGGCTCCAAAGGCCAAAGCGTCTGTGTGTGTCTGGCTGAGGGACTGAAAAACTGAGAGAGAGACCTGTGTAGGGCCCTATAAAATCTACGATGCAGAGAACACGGACAGAATCACAGAATCCAACAATATTATAAAATGTTTTCAACTTAGTAGGGAATCAACTAAATGTATTGGAAATTATGTAATTAGTCAAGTTTATCATAAGACATTAACAGAATGCATCAGTGATTTGTATTTCCTGCCACCGTCTGAAGAGACAATGAGAATTTCCCTTGTCTGTGTATGTGTAGTGCGTGCCCGCTACCACTTTGTGTCGCCGTTAGTGATGATGCTAATGAAAAATCTTCTGGTAGATAGAAAGCTTTCCCAAAAACCTTCTGAATTAAATGTTAACTACAAAGTATCCTATGCTTACCTAGCAGAATGATATAATGATTATTTGCATCAATTTGTTTAGCAAACTCTGTGTGCTACAAAATTCCTAGGTGTGCACTGGAATTAACTACAACCCCAAAATCTATATATAAAAAAAGTGTGATTTTGAGTTCGAAAACCTGAAAAAAATCAGGGAAACGGAAACCTGGAAAAACAAAACAGAGAAACGGAATGTGGGGAAAAAACTAAACGAAATCAGGCGGAAGATAAAATAGATTTTATAGGGCCCCATGTGTCTGTTTCTCCGTAACAGTCATTGCAAGAGAAAATGAGTCCTGTGTCTATGTATAGTTGGACAGTGCTGCGGTGCTGGAAAGACTCAAACCCCGTAGTAAACCCCGTCAGGTGCACGGATTACGTGACCTGTGTGTGCGAGTGTGACTGATTCACCATGAGACTGGCTGGCACCCTTCGCCCAAGCACAGCCCTGTCACAGAGTCCTGCCTAATGCACCCAGACACCTCTGCCCCCTCTGGGGACCCTGCTATTGAGCAGTAGCAGGACTCTATTCCCATAATCCCTCTCTCTCGTCTCCTCTCCTCTCTTCCCCTCCCAATCCTCTCTTCTCCTCCCCTCTCCCCTCACACACTGGACTGATGTGAAATGATGTGATGTGGTTCAGAGGGTGTGCGTAATGTATGTGTGAGCATGCTCCTCAATAATGGGTCTGGGTGAAGTTGGGATTTACAGAGCATGTATGTGTCATGTAATGGGTCTGTGAATGTATAGGTCTGTGTTTTGTTCCGGTGTAAGCAGGGTTGTCAGTAGCTTGTTAAGGGATCAAGGTTCATCCCCATCTCCCGCTCCCGCTCCAACTCCGCCTCACCATCCCTACTCTCCCCATCTGTGTTAGAGAGAGAGACCACCGCTAGATTAGACAGCAGAAGGAAAGGGAAGGGAAGAGCTGATGGGAGGATGATGATATCGGGTAAGGGTGTCACGTGCAGAACATTGAAATAAGATTTCTTTGGTTTATTTTGGCACTGACTATGAGGAGACCACGGTTACCATGATGGTTACTGATTGTGTAGATATAGTGAGCAAGATCTAAGTGAATATATGTATAGAAGGAACTTTTGTATATATAGTGTATGTGGTCACCCCTTCAAATTAGTGGATTTGGCTATTTCAGCCACACCCATTGCTGACAGGTGTGTAAAATTGAGCACACAGTCATGCAATCTCCATAGACAGACATTGGCTGTAGAATGGCCTGACTGAAGAACTCAGTGGCTTTCAACATGGCAACGTCAAAGGATGCCACCTTTCCAACAAGTCAGTTCGTCAAATTTCTACCATGCTAGAGCTGCCCTCTGGTCAACTGTAAGTGCTGTTAAGTGGAAACATCTAGGAGCAACAACGGCTCAGCTATGAAGTGGTAGGCCACACAAGCTCACAGAGTGGGAGCACCGAATGCTGAAGCACGTAGCACGTGAAAATCGTCTGTCCTCGGTTGTACCACTCACTACTGAGTTCCAAACTGCCTCTGGAAGCAACGTCAACCGGAACAGTTCGTTCATCGGGAGCTTCATGAAATGGGTTCCCATGGCCGTGCAACCAACCGTACACAAGCCTAAGATCACCATACGCAATGTCAAGCGTCGGCTGTAGTGGTGTAAAGCTTGCCGCCATTGGACTCTGGAGCAGTGGAAACGCATTCACTGGCGTGATCACGCTTCATCATCTGGCAATCCAACAGACGAATCTGGATTTGGCGGATGCCAGGAGAACCCTACCTGCCCCAATGTATAGTAACAATTGTAAAGTTTGGTGGAGGAGGAATAATGGTCTGGGGCTGTTTTTAATGGTTCGGGCTAGGCCCCTTAGTTCCAGGGAAGGGAAATCTTAACGCTACAGCATACAATGACATTCTAGACGATTCTGTGCTTCCAACTTTGTGGCAACAGTTTGGGGAAGGCCCTTTCCTGTTTCAGCATGATAATGCCCCCATGCACAAAGCGATGTCCATACAGAAATGGTTTGTCGAGATTGGTGTGGAAGAACATGACTGGCCTGCACAGAGCCCTGACCTCAAGACCATCGAACACCTTTGGGATGAATTGGAACTCCGACTCCAAGCCAGGACCAATCACCCAACATCAGTGCCCGACTTCAATAATACTCTTGTGGCTGATTGGAAGCAAGTCCCTGCAACAATGTTCCAACAAGCCATCCCAAAAGAGTGGATGCTGTTATAGCAGCAAAGGGGGAACCTACTCCATATTAATGCCCATGACTTTGGAATGAGATGTTCGAAGAGCAGGTGTCCATATAATTTTAGTCATGTAGTGTAGCTCTGTATAGCTCACTCAGCTGTACATTCTGTTGGTAATAGGATACTCTCCTGGAGGTGTTGTGGATGTTCTGTGTGGATTTTTATGCGCATATCTCTTTGTTGCAACTTGCAATCCGTGTGTCATTATACCCTGATAAAGACAGCTTGTCTGTCAAAACATTGGTTATTAAATTATTGCATCTGTGCTCCTAGAGTGAGGCTCTCCTTTTATTTTTCAAGTGTTCTACTCTTCTAGCCAGCACCTCGCCTAAACAGGTGTGCGTTTGTTTTTCCTCCGCAACTTGCAATCCAGCTTTTTCTTGGCTCTCTCTTCTCTTTTAGACAGCAGCACCTCTGAGATCTTTAGCAATGGACTTTCAGAAATGTTTTTGTTTTTCTGGGGGGAAAACTCAACTTTACATTCAGAATGTGTTAGCGCTGCAGGCAAACTGCCAACTGGGCTGAAAATACTACATTTCTTTCATCCTCCCCTCTCCCCCTTCTCAACCCAACCTCTACCCCTCTCTCTCTTTCTCTCCTCACCACCCCTAAATATTTTATTCCTCCTTACTTAGGTGTTATTTTCTTTGCTCTTAAAAGGGGGCTGAACTTCCTGATTTGGCATCGTTTTTTGGCTTGGTCATTAAGAAATGCAGTGGCCATGACTGAAGCCAAACGAGAGTTGTCTTGGCGTGGGTGGGTTGGGGGGTTAATGTGGGTGTCTCTTGTGTGTTCGCATGTGGCAAGCGTTTGTACATTCTTTCTGTCTAAACAGTGCACAGTTAGCCACTCACCCTTCTAGATAACTTAACACTCTAACCAGGTCTTGTATCTTGAAGTAACTGTTAGGCTATCCAATGTCAAACCAACTTTGCTATCTCTGGGGATAGTTAGGAACCGTCAATAAATTACCCAATGTAAATGGAACATTAGTTTCATGTTGCACATCTTTTAGTTGTCTCATTAAATGCTTTCAATATTTGTACATGAATTTCCTCAATTTATAGTTGGTTTGAGGTTTTTAAGTCTTTGATATTTGGAGCTATTGACATTTAAAAATATTGTCCCATGTATATTGTGTGATTTACTGATGGTCCCTAACTAGCCTCATAGGGATATCAATTGTCAAACCAAATTGACCATGGTCATTACGATTCGGTCACTGTGCTCCAAATTGATGATTACTTGGGTGCTACCAGCTGTAGGTATGTGGACAGGATTGAAATAAACTCAGGAAAACTGTTAAGGTACCTTTCTTTCTGTAACATACCATTTTTTTCCTATCGTCTCACAAATCTCAGTTTTGGTCAAGACAGACTTTATGACCACATCGATGCCACATAGGCCATTTTTAAAACAAGAAGTTGCTTTTTAGGGGCAGTTGCTCTTTAAAGCAATTCAACACATGATCCTTTCTTGTCTTTGACCCTCCACTCCTCTCCCTCAGTTGACCACTAACACCTGTAACCCCACAGAAAGCTCATGTTTTAATGCAGCTGCTCCTTCTCTCCTCCTCTCCTCCTCTCAGAATCCCTCGGTCTCTTACCGTGGCTTCTCTGACTTCCACTCCCCCTCTCTCACCTGCAGTCTGTTCACCTCTGCATCTGTCCCTGAGTTATGATGACTCAACTGCACACACTCAGCCATAGATGGCCTTGTCGCTCAAAACAAACCTTTGAATCTTCCTCAGTAAAGGCATGGCTATGAGAAATGGCCTTTGATGGGTCCTGCCTGTGAACTGCTTGGATGTTTTGCCCGGATAAACACACCTGCCAATCAAATAAATGAGGTTTAAGAGCGTTTGTTGGGACTGCCAGGGCTCCGGATGATAGGCAATGTTGCCTGGTCGTTGAGGGAACGTTTTTCAGCTGCTCGGGGGCTACTAAGTAAATTTATTTTTTATTTTTTAAATGTTTTATTTCACCTTTATTTAACCAGGTAGGCTAGTTGAGAACAAGTTCTCATTTACAACTGTGACCTGGCCAAGATAAAGCAAAGCTGTTCGACACATACAACAACACAGAGTTACACATGGAATAAACAAACATACAGTCAATAATACAGTAGAAAAAGTATATATACAGTGTGTGCAAATGAGGTAGGATAAGGGAGGTAAGGCAATAAATAGGCCATGGTGGCGAAGTAATTACAATATAGCAATTAAACACTGGAATGGTAGATGTGCAGAAAGTGAATGTGCAAGTAGAGATACTGGGGTGCAAAGGAGCAAGATAAATAAATAAATACAGTATGGGGATGAGGTAGTTGGATTGTAGCGGCTCTCGTTGGTGGTAGAATGAAGAGTGGACCAAGGCGCAGCGTGGTAGGCGTACATCGTAACTTTATTGATGACACCAAACAAAATAACAAAGTCAAAAAAACGAAAGCGCACAGTTCTGTAAGGCTAAGAAACTAAACAGAAAACAAGATCCCACAAAACCCAAAAGGAAAATGACAACATATATGATCCCCAATCAGAGACAACGATAGACAGCTGCCTCTGATTGGGAACCACACTCGGCCAAAAACAAAGAAATAGAAAACATAGACTTTCCCATCCGAGTCACACCCTGACCTAACCAAACATAGAGAATAATAAGGATCTCTAAGGTCAGGGTGTGACATGGATGGGCTATTTACAGATGGGCTATGTACAGGTGCAGTGATCTGTGAGCTGCTCTGACAGCTGGTGATTAAAGCTAGTGAGGGAGATATGAGTCTCCAGCTTCAGAGATTTCTGCAGTTCGTTCCAGTCATTGGCAGCAGAGAACTGGAAGGAAAGGTCGGCCAAAGGAAGAATTGGCTTTAGGGGTGACCAGTGAGATTTACCTGCTGGAGCGTGTGCTACGGGTGGGTTCTGCTAGGGTGACCAGTGAGTTGAGATAAGGCGGGGCTTTACCTAGCAGAGACCTAGATGACCTGGAGCCAGTGGGTTTGGCAACGAGTATGAAGCGAGGGCCAGCCAACGAGCGCGTACAGGTCGCAGTGGTGGGTAGTATATGGGGTTTTGGTGACAAAACGGATGGCACTGTGATAAACTGCATCCAATTTGTTGAGTAGAGTGTTGGAGGCTATATTGTAAATGACATTGCCGAAGTCGAGGATCGGTAGGATGGTCAGATTTACGAGGGTATGTTTGGCAGCATGAGTGAAGGATGCTTTGTTGCGAAATAGGAATCCGATTCTAGATTTAATTTTGGATTGGAGATGCTTAATGTGAGTCTGGAAGGAGAGTTTACAGTCTAACCAGACACCTAGGTATTTGTAGTTGTCCACATATTCTAAGTCAGAACCGTCCAGAGTAGTGATGCTGGGGGTGCGGGCAGGTGCGGGCAGCGATCGGTTGAAGAGCATGCATTTAGTTTTACTTGCATTTAAGAGCAGTTGGAGGCCACGGAAGGAGTGTTGTATGGCATTGAAGCTCGTCTGGAGGTTAGTTAACACAGTGTCCAAAGAAGGGCCAGATGTATACAGAATGGTGTCGTCTGCGTAGAGGTGGATCAGAGAATCACCAGCAGCAAGAGCGACATCATTGATGTATATAGAGAAGAGAGTCAGCCCAATAATTGAACCCTGTGGCACCCCCATAGAGACTGCCAGAGGTCCAGACAACAGGCCCTCTGATTTGACACACTGAGCTCTATCAGAGAAGTAGTTGGTGAATCAGGCGAGGCAATCATTTGAGAAACCAAGGCTGTTGAGTCTGCCGATAAGAATGTGGTGATTGACAGAGTCGAAAGCCTCGGCCAGGTCGATGAATACGGCTGCACAGTAATGTCTCTTATCGATGGCGGTTATGATATCGTTTAGGACCTTGAGCATGGCTGAGGTGCACCCATGACCAGCTCTGAAACCAGATTGCATAGCGGAGAAGGTACGGTGGGATTCGAAACGGTCGGTAATCTGTTTGTTAAGTTGGCTTTCGAAGACCTTAGAAAGGCAGGGTAGGATAGATATAGGTCTGTAGCAGTTTGGGTCTAGAGTGTCTCCCCCTTTGAAGAGGGGGGGGCTAGGGTCAGTTTGTTATATCTGGAGTACTTCTCCTGTCTTATCCGGTGTCCTGTGTGAATTTAAGTATGCTCTCTCTAATTCTCTCTTTCTCCCTTTCTTTCTCTCTCTCGGACCTTCCAATCTATGGAAATCTCAGACGATACGAAAGAGAGGTTGAACAGGCTAGTAATAGGGGTTGCACCAATTTCGGCAGATAACTTTAGAAAGAGAGGTTCCAGATTGTCTAGCCCGGCTAATTTGTAGGGGTCCAGATTTTTCAGCTCTTTCAGAAAATCAGCTATCTGGATTTGGGTGAAGGAGAAATGGGGAAGGCTTGAGCGAGTTGCTGTGGGGGGTGCAGGGCTGTTGACCGGGGTAGGCGGTAGCCTGGTGGAAAGCATGGCCAGCCATAAAAAATGCTTATTGAAATTCTCAATTATAGTGGATTTATCGGTGGTGACATTGTTTCCTAGCCTCAGTGCAGTGGGCAGCTGGGAGGAGGTGCTCTTATTCTCCATGGATTTTACAGTGTCCCAGAACTTTTTTGAGTTTGTGCTACAGGATGCACATTTCTGTTTGAAAAAGCTAGCCTTAGCTTTCCTAACTGCCTGTGTATATTGGTTCCTAACTTCCCTGAAAAGTTGCATATCACGGGGGCTATTCGATGCTAATGTAGAACGCCACATGTTTTTGTGCTGGTCAAGGGCAGTCAGGTCTGGAGAGAACCAAGGACTATATCTGTTCCTGGTTCTACATTTTTTGAATGGGGCATGCTTATTTAAGATAGTGAGGAAGGCACTTTTAAAGAATAACAAGGCATCCTCTACTGACGGGATGAGGTCAATATCCTTCCAGGATACCCGGGCCAGGTCGGTTGGAAAGGCCTGCTCGCTGAAGTGTTTCAAGGAGCGTTTGACAGTGATGAGGGGTGGTCGTTTGACCGCAGACCCATTACGGATGCAGGCAATGAGGCAGTGGTCGCTGAGATCTTGGTTGAAAACAGCCGAGTTGTATTTGGAGGGCAAGTTGGTTAGGATGATATCTATTAAGATGCCTGTGTTTACGTATTTGGGGTTGTACCTGGTGGGTTCATTGATAATTTGTGTGAGATTGAGGGAATCAAGCTTAGATTGTAGGATGGCCGGGGTGTTAAGCATGTCCCAGTTTAGGTCACCTAGCAGCATGAGCTCTGAAGATAGATGGGGGGTAATCAATTCACATATGGTGTCCAGGGCACAGCTGGGGGCAGAGGGTGGTCAATAGCAAGTGGCAACGGTGAGAGACTTGTTTCTGGAAAGGTGGATTTTTAAATGTAGAAGCTTGAATTGTTTGGGTACAGACCTGGATAGTAAGACAGAACTCTGCAGGCTATCTCTGCAGTAGATTGCAACACCGCCCCCTTTGGCAGTTCTATCTTGTCGGAAAATGTTATAGAGAAAGAGAGAATTAGAGAGAATTAGAGAGAGCATACTTAAATTCACACAGGACACCGGATAAGACAGGAGAAGTCTCCTGTCTCAGGACCCCTCCTGTCTCAGCCTCCAGTATTTATGCTGCAGTAGTTTATGTGTCGGGGGGCTAGGGTCAGTTTGTTATATCTGGAGTACTTCTCCTGTCTTATCCGGTGTCCTGTGTGAATTTAAGTATGCTCTCCCTAATTCTCTCTTTCTCTCTTTCTTTCTCTCTCTCGGAGGACCTGAGCCCTAGGGCCATGCCTCAGGACTACCTGGCATGATGACTCCTTGCTGTCCCCAGTCCACCTGGCCATGCTGCTGCTCCAGTTTCAACTGTTCTGCCTGCGGCTATGGAACCCTGACCTGTTCACCGGACGTGCTACCTGTCCCAGACCTGCTGCTCTCAACTCTCTAGAGACAGCAGGAGTGGTAGAGATACTCTTAATGATCGGCTTTGAAAAGTCAACTGACATTTACTCCTGAGCTGCTGACTTGCTGCACCCACGACAACTACTGTGATTATTACTCCTCTGTTGTGCGGTGACATCAATAGACCAGTTGTGATGGATTAGTAGGGTTCCGAGTAGCAGAGGGGTCCAAGTCCAATTGGCAAAATAGGTATAGTGGCCCAAGAAATTGGCCGATGGATCTATTCAGCTAACAGTCCAAAATGCTCTAGACAGCTAGCGGGCCACAGCTAGCAGGCTAGCAGATGGGCATTCAGGGGACGTCGTGGCGGAGGGGCCTGTTGGAAAAAACCCTCAGGCAGATTACGTCGGTAGTTCATTTCTTGATGGATAAGCAGGGCTTCGTTGAGTAAAAGAGGCCCAGGCCAATTGGCATAATAGGTACAGTGACCCGAGAAATTGGCCGATGGGCCTATTAGCTAACAGTCCGATATGCTCTAGACAGCTAGCAGGCTAGCAGATGGGCATTCAGGGGACATCGCGACGTAGGAGCCAGTTGAGTACCCCCTCGAGCAGATTACGTTGGTAGTCCAGTCATGAAGGATCGGCGGGGTTCCGTGCCCCGTACCGGCAGATGAAGGGGTCCGGGTATTGTAGCCCAGATGAACGCATTGGAGTGGGGTGACTGTGTAGAAAGCAGAATAGTTACAGTGATGCTGGCTCACCCTGTAACCCGCCTAGCATGAGATCTAGTGGCAATATACTGTTACAGGAATGGCTCTCAGGTGCTGGTCCTGTATAACGAGAACAGCCAAGACCGCTGATGGCTGGTCCTAGTGGCGGGTGGCAGGGTCAAGGGTTCAGCTCCCCAGGTGGGGCTCCACTCTGCTCTGCCTTCCCCAATCCCCCACCCCCGTCCCTTGGGCCAGACAGACATGCTCCTCTGCTGGTCCCCTGTGACTAATAGCCCTGATTCTGTGTCAGCTTGGGCACAAACACCAGGGGCTGAGTGAGCAGAACACAAGCAGATTAGCACAGCAGGTGAAGGAGAGGAGAGAGAGAGGGAAGAAGGGGGAGGGGGTAGAGAGGGAAGAAGGGAGGGGGCTCTTCTGACAGCGTGCAGGAATCTCACTTAAAGCAGCTGTAAATAACTCCGGGTCCTCGCGGCGGTGCACTGAAACAGGTCATCTAGTGAATCATACTGAGTCATTTGTAAATATTTATTTCATCCCAATCGATGCCCTCACAATTGACATGGAGGATAAAATATGTTGGTAGTTACTAGGCCTGTGAAATGCCAGGGACAACACAATACAATATGTACTGCGATTCTCACGATTCTACAGCATATACTGTATGTACAGTTGAAGTCGAAAGTTTACATACACTTATGTTGGAGTCATTAAAACTCGTTTTTCAACCACTCCACAAATTTCTTGTTAACAAACTATAGTTTTGGCAAGTCAGTTAGGACATCTACTTTCTAAATGACACAAGTAATTTTTCCAACAATTGTTTACAGACAGATTATTTCACTTATAATTCACTGTATCACAATTACAGTGAGTCAGAAGTTTACATACAGTAAGTTGACTGGGCCTTTAAACAGCTTGGGAAATTCCAGAAAATTATGTCATGGCTTTAGAAGCTTCTGATAGGCTCATTGACATAATTTGAGTCAATTGGAGGTGTACCTGTGGATGTATTTCAAGGCCTACCTTCAAACTCAGTGTCTCTTTGCTTGACATCATGGGAAAATGTAAAGAAATCAGCCAAGACCCCCCCCCCCCCCCCCCCCTCCTATCAAAACATTGTAGACCTCCACCTCCACACCAAGTCTGGTTCATCCTTGGGAGCAATTTCCAAACGCCTGAAGGTACCACGTTCATCTGTACAAACGATAATACACAAGTATAAACAACATGGGACCACGCAGCCGTCATACCGATCAGGTAGGAGACGCATTCTGTCTCCTAGAGATGAACGTACTTTGGTGCGAAAAGCCGAAGATTACCATCCCAACCGTGAAGCACGGGGGTGGCAGCATCATGTTGTTGGGGTGCTTTGCTGCAAAGAGGGACTGGTGCACTTCACAAAATAGATGGCAACATGAGTAAGAAAATTAAGTTGATATATTGAAGCAACATCTCAAGACATCAGTCAGGAAGTTGAAGCTTGGTCTCAAATGGGTCTTCCAAATGGACAATGACCCCAAGCATACTTCCAAAGTTGTGGCAAAATGGCTTACGGACAACAAAGTCAAGGTATTGGAGTGGCCATCACAAAGTCCTTGTCCGCGTGTGCGAGCAAGGAGGCCTACAAACCTGACTCAGTTACACCAGCTCTGTCAGGAGGAATGGGCCAAAATTCACCCAACTTATTGTGGAAAGCTTGTGGAAGGCTACCCAAAAACGTTAAACAAATTAAAGGCAATGCTTCCAAATACTAATTGAGTGTTTGTAAACTTCTGACCCACTGGGAATGTGACGAAATAAATAAAAGCTGAAATAAATCATTCTCTCTACTATTATTCTGACATTTCACATTCTTAAAATAAAGTGTTGATCCTAACTGACCTAAGACAGGGAATTTTTACTCTGATTAAATGTCAGCAATTGTGAAAAACAGAGTTGAAATGTATTTTGCTAAGGTCTATGTAAACTTCTGACTTCAACTGTATTGCTATTCAATACTGTGATTTTATTGTGATTTGATGTTCCAAACATATTGCTCACTATATGTCTGCTGCAGAGAGACAAGAGAGCATGAGAAAACAAGTGTTGCTTTTGATCAGTCAGGGAAATAAAAGAGCTGAAAAAATGTTGGCTCACTATTTAAAACAAAGATGGAGAACCAACTATAAGATGAAAAATACCAGTGTTTTGGCGCAGGTACAGCCGACTAACTACTAACCGCTACCTACAGTAGCCCCAAAGTGTTTTTCCCCCCTTCACTCGTAGTTACAGCAGATGACTTCGTGATTATGCTGATGAAATGATGATGCCATTTTGTGTGTGTGCTTTAGAAGTGGGTCAGTGACCTCATTATGATGGATCCTCTTCATCTGTCTGGCGAGGTGGCGAGAGAGGTGCCAGGGGAAGACAGACAGCAGCAACCTTTAGTTCAGAGTGAGAAGGATGAGAGCAGCCAGGTGTAGATGCAGGTATACCTGGGCCTTTCAGGTAGAGATGTTGAATATGCATGCATTTGGTACACTACCCGTCACAAAACAGACACGAATTGCAGTGTAATTTGGTCATCTTTTTATCTATCCGTAGTAGACCAGTGGAGAGGATGGCTGCATATGGGGTTAATGGGGGGTTAAAACCCAGAGAGAGTGGGAGGGATTGTAATGGAGGCTATTCTTTCTGATGAGTAGTTTTAATCGTTTCAGTAGAAAATCATATAATTACTTGATGAGGGAAAATAGTGGTGCACCGACAGGGGCTCAGAGTTTGAAGATAAGAGAGAAATATAACAACCGAGAGGAATAGACTGAAAAGTATGACAGCAAACACTCGCTTTATTTTCCTGTTTGTAGTTTTATGGAAACGCCAAAGCTCATGCAGTATGTGTGCAATAAAAATGAACTTTCAACAGGGCAGTGATGAAATGAGACAATAGGAGCTAGTGCTGTGTGTGTGTGTGTGTGTGTGTGTGTGTGTGTGTGTGTGTGTGTGTGTGTGTGTGTGTGTGTGTGTGTGTGTGTGTGTGTGTGTGTGTGTGTGTGTGTGTGTGTGTGTGTGTGTGTGTGTGTGTGTGTGTGTGTGTGTGTGTGCGTGTGTGTCTGCTGTGTGTGATAGCTGCAGTGCTGTGAATGTCTGGCGCTGGAATTAGCCACAGGAGGCTCTCTGTGTGACACCCAGCACAGCACTGCATGGGGCCAATCCTGGGGAGAGAGTCAGTGAGAAGGGCCATCCATGTGACCATATTGTTTTTGCCAGAGCTGTCTTTGTGTTGATCTCTATAACAAATTGCCTTACTGGGGCAGAACTCATTTGTTTTTAGTGATTCATAGTGCCCATGTGAATTGTTTGGACCGTAGAAATATTAGGGAAGCTGTCCCAATCCTTTTGAAAGCATCCCTACCTGCCGCACCCATCCCTGCCCAACGACCATACACACCACAGCTGTAATACAACAGTCTGATTCAACCCCTTGTTTACACTACCACCACCTTCTGTTAGGCTCGCTGCTATTTTCCACCCTTTTTCCTCCACTAAATGCAGCACAGCTGGATCCATCTACAGTGGCTTGCGAAAGTATTCACCCCCTTGGCATTTTTCCTTTTTAGGGGTTTATATCATTTGATTTACACAACATGCCTACCACTTTTAGGATGCTTATTTTTTACTGTGAAACAAACAAGAAATAAGACAAAAAAACGGAAAACTTGAGTGTGCATAACTATTCACCCCCCAAAGTCAATACTTTGTAGAGGCACCTTTTGCAGCAATTACAGCTGCAAGTCTTTTGAGGTATTTCTCTATAAGCTTGGCACATCTAGCCACTGGGATTTTTGCCCATTCTTCAAGGCAAAACTGCTCCAGCTCCTTCAAATTGTATGGGTTCTGCTGGTGTACAGGAATATTTAAGTCATACCACAGATTCTCAATTGGATTGAGATCTGGGCTTTGACTAGGCCATTCCAAGACATTTAAATGTTTCCCCTTAAACCACTCAAGTGTTGCTTTAGCAGTATGCTTAGGGTCATTGTCCTGCTATAAAGGTGAACCTCCATCCCAGTCTCAAATCTCTGGAAGACTGAAACAGGTTTCCCTCAAGAATTTCCCTGTATTTAGCGCCATCCATCATTCCTTAAATTCTGACCTGTTTCCCAGTCTCTGCCGATGAAAAACATCCCCACAGCATGATGCTGCCACCACCATGCTTCACTGTGGGGATGGTGTTCTCGGGGTAATGAGAGGTGTTGGGTTTGCGCCAGAAATAGCGTTTTTCTTGATGGCCAAAAAACAACATTTTAGTCTCATCTGACCAGAGTACCTTCTTCCATAAGTTTGGGGAGTCTCCCACATGTCTTTTGGCGAACACCAAATGTGTTTGCTTATTTTTTTTCTTTAAGCAAAGGCTTTTTTCTGGCCACTCTTCCGTAAAGCCCAGCTCTGTGGAGTGTACGGCTTAAAGTGGTCCTATGGACAGATACTCCAATCTCCGTTGTGGAGCTTTGCAGCTCCTTCAGGGTTATCTTTGGTCTCTTTCTTGCCTCTCTGATTAATGCCCTCCTTGCCTGGTCCGTGAGTTTTGGTGGGCGGCCCTCTCTTGGCAGGTTTGTTGTGGTGCCATTTTCTTTCCATTTTTTTGTGATAGATTTAATGGTGCTCTGTGGGATGTTCAAAGTTTCTGATATATTTTTATAACCCAACCCTGATCTGTACTTCTCCACAACTTTGTCCCTGACCTGTTTGGAGAGCTCCTTGGTCTTCATGGTGCCGCTTGCTTAGTGCTGTCCCTTGCTTAGTGGTGTTGCAGACTCTGGGGCCTTTCAGAACAGGTGTATATATACTGAGATCACAGATCACTTCAATTACACACAGGTGGACTTTATTTTACTAATTATGTGACTTCTGAAGGTAATTGGTTGCACCAGATCTTATTTAGGGGCTTCATAGCAAAGGGGGTGAATACATATGCACGCACCACTTTTCCGTTTTTTATATATTTTTATTTTACTTCACCTATTTGGACTATTTTCTGTTTTTTGTCCATAACATGAAATCCAAATAAAAATCAATTTAAATGACATGTTGTAATGCAACAAAATAGTAAAAACGCGAAGGGTGGTGAATACTTTTGCAAGGCACTGTATCTCTATCCCAGGCTCTTTTACAGCAGCACGGCTGGGCTGGTAGACATATGAAAGCTGCTGTTTAATCATTACAGGAACTCACCGAGCTAATGACCAGGATGCAATTCTCAGCCCTATCAGAAGCATCTAATGGATGTGCCTCTGGGAGATCAAGATGAGTTTCAATATTAGGGTGGGCCAGCTCACAGTAGTAATTGCTCTGTGTAGCAACCTTACAGTCAGGAAGCTAGCTACCTCGGCTTATTTCTCCTCCTGGTTATTATGTATGCTGTACTTAACAGCTCCCCTATGCCAGGCCATTAACTACTTATTGTTAAATCATGTTAGTGTGTTATATTTCTAGTTTTTGGTTATTATTGGTTATGCGAGAGAATGCTGTGTCTCTATTTCTTCCTGGTATAAGCCTATAGGCTATTTCCCATTTATCTTCAGGGATTGTCGTAATGGAATGGGTAGCTTCACTACAACTGTGAAGAACAGTCGCAGTCCACACTGTTCGGGTGAATTCAGATTCTGTCACTGTCCACACTGTCCGGATTCTGTCACTGTCCACACTGTCCGGATTCTGTCACTGTCCACACTGTCCGGATTCTGTCACTGTCCACACTGTCCGGATTCTGTCACTGTCCACACTGTCCGGATTCTGTCACTGTCCACACTGTCCGGATTCTGTCACTGTCCACACTGTCCGGATTCTGTCACTGTCCACACTGTCCGGATTCTGTCACTGTCCACACTGTTCGGATTCTGTCACTGTCCACACTGTTCGGATTCTGTCACTGTCCACACTGTCCGGATTCTGTCACTGTCCACACTGTCCGGATTATGTCACTGTCCACACTGTCCGGATTCTGTCACTGTCCACACTGTCCGGATTCTGTCACTGTCCACACTGTCCGGATTCTGTCACTGTCCACACACTGTCCACACTGTCCGGATTCTGTCACTGTCCACACTGTCCACACTGTCCGGGTGAATTCAGATTCTGTCGCTGTCCACACTGTCCAGATTCTGTCACTGTCCACACTGTCCGGATTCTGTCACTGTCCACACTGTCCGGGTGAATTCAGATTCTTTCGCTGTCCACACTGTCCGGATTCTGTCACTGTCCACACTGTCCGGGTGAATTCAGATTCTTTCGCTGTCCACACTGTCCGGATTCTGTCGCTGCCCACACTGTCCGGATTATGTCACTGTCCACACTGTCCGGATTCTGTCGCTGCCCACACTGTCCGGATTCTGTCGCTGCCCACACTGTCCGGATTCTGTCGCTGCCCACACTGTTCGGGTGAATTCCGATTCTGTCGCTGTCCATTTTGCTGAATCACCGCTGTTTGTTTAACCTTCATTGGCTGTTCGGCGATAATAGATTGTTTTTATTATTCAGCCACACCAACTAGCAACATTGGTCTTTGTTCATAAGTTAGCCTACCTTAAACCACACAATGATCTTCAGCCATTATGTAGCTCAACAGTGGACTAAATAGGCTAGGAACAGTTTTTGACCATTTCACTGAAACGTATACACTGTAGTCTAATCCACAGCAATGATGAAGGTAAGAGAAGAAGAAAAAAATACTCTGCAATTAAAAATGCCATCTATACACAGATCTACTTTTGTTTTTAACATTACAGCAGCATACTGTATATGGTAGGCCTCAGGGTCACCCATTTTATCCCTTTAAAAAAATACTGAAAAGATGAAAGAGCTCCATGAAACACCTGCCATTATGGCCACTTATCAGCAGCATTATGACATGTTGAATTGCTGTCTGAGTGAGATGACCAGTAATGGATCGTTACAGTATCATTGTCATTGATCAGGTTCTGTTGAAAACATAATGTCAACTGATTGCTTCCATTGATGGATGTGTTCTACAAAGGCTACTCACTGTAATTTTCTCACAATAGATAGTAGGAAAATAAATTGAACAGCATACTGATCAAAATGAGAGCAAGAAAGAATGGAGAAAGGTAGGAGGCCTCACATGGAAATAAAGGAAGGATGACAGGAAATTAAAGAAAGTGTGAGGGAAGAGTGATATGTGGATGTTTTTACCAAGCTACTCCTTCTGTTCTCTGCCCTGAACAACTTACAAGACCTGGAGTTTTATAGAGAGGGATGGAGAAGGGGATGGAGCGAGGGATGGAGAAGGGGGTGGAGAGAGGAAGGGATGAGAAAGCAGAGGAATTGTGTAGGCAGAGGGACAGAGAAAGGGAGAATGTAACAGAAAGAATGGGAGGATGAGGTGGAATTGAAGTCCATTGTTTATGCACAATGTTGTTTGCCAACACGTCTTTGCCTTTTGAATTGTCTTGGCAGAGGAGGTGGGCTAGATGAATAGCATTCAAGAGGCAGTGATGTAGTTATTTTTTTATCAGAAATGTGTGAGTGAAAGAGCTTTTATCTCTCAAGTTTGGTCTTGACTTCTTGTAAGACAAGAGGAAGAGCTGCAGTACTGATCATGTACAATGAGACACCAAAGAGGAAGGAAGCTGCAGATTACAAGACTTGTAATTGAACCCTCTTAATGACCATTGTTTTTCTTTTCCTTTGTTTCACAGACTCTGTATTCATTCACCAGCTGTAGATACTGACACAGATGGGGAAAGTAGACATGATACTTTATGCCTGTACACTTGCACTCTTTTCCTGTCTCTTTCCCTTTTTCTGTTAATAGATTGCTCTGTCTGCAGGTTAGTGATGATTGAGTGGGAGAGAGCATATTAAAAAAGCACATTACAGGCTCACACTTCCCTCTCCTCCCACACTTACCTCTCCTATGCCTCATTTGTCTATTTTTCCTGCATGTGTTTATTAGATTTGACCAACATATTGCCAAAGGGATATGTAGAGATATTCTTACAACAACATTTGCTCTAGGTCTTGCCCTTTCTCTCCTTCTCCTTCCCCTCTCATGATTGACATGCATTTAACAGTGAACTCTATCTCTCTTCCTCTCCCTTGCTATCTCTCTGCCTCTCTCTCCCCCCTGTCTCTCTGCAGGGTCTCTATCTATCAGTGTGTTCCTGGTATCTCTGGGGCTGACGGTGTGTGCCGTGTGGCTCGTAGCTCTGTGTGGAGTCTGCACCTGGTGTCAACGCAAACTGGTGAGTGGACCACTAACATTGACCTATGACATTATATCCTATTATTTGGTTTTAGGACACATTGTCCTTCCCAGAACAACACAGTACGCAAGCTTCCATCCACTCTTCCATGACTCTTATTTATTTGTACAACTTTTAATCTACTAGGTTGGTCAGTTATCATCGGCAATGATGACCTGGCCGAGAGGTCATTATACACATGTTCAGGTCTAATTACACACCCCAGCACTGACCCATAATATTCCCCAGAGCTCATAGGGATTTATCCTGAGTTAGCTTCCTGGTAGGGTTAGCTGCCTGGTAAGGTTAGCTGCCTGGTAGGGTTAGCTGCCTGGTAGGGTTAGCTGCCTGGTAGGGTTAGCTGCCTGATGGGGTTAGCTGCCTGGTAAGGTTAGCTGCCTGGTAGGGTTAGCTGCCTGGTAAGGTTAGCTGCCTGTTAGGGTTAGCTGCCTGGTAAGGTTAGCTGCCTGGTAGGGTTAGCTGCCTGGTAAGGTTAGCTGCCTGGTAGGATTAGCTGCCTGGTGAGGTTAGCTGCCTGGTGAGGTTAGCTGTCTGGTGAGGTTAGCTGCTTGGTAAGGTTAGCTGCCTGGTAGGGTTAGCTGCCTGGTAAGGTTAGCTGCCTGGTAGAGTTAGCTGCCTGGTAGAGTTAGCTGCCTGGTAGGGTTAGCTGCCTGGTAAGGTTAGCTGCCTGGTAGAGTTAGCTGCCTGGTAAGGCTAGCTGCCTGGTAGGGTTAGCTGCCTGGTAGGGTTAGCTGCCTGGTAGGGTTAGCTGCCTGGTAGGGTTAGCTGCCTGGTAAGGTTAGCTGCCTGGTAGGGTTAGCTGCCTGGTAGGGTTAGCTGCCTGGTAAGGTTAGCTGCCTGGTAGGGTTAGCTGCCTGGTAAGGTTAGCTGACTGGTAGGGTTAGCTGCCTGGTAAGGTTAGCTGCCTGGTAGGATTAGCTGCCTGGTGAGGTTAGCTGCCTGGTGAGGTTAGCTGCCTGGTGAGGTTAGCTGTCTGGTGAGGTTAGCTGCTTGGTAAGGTTAGCTGCCTGGTAGGGTTAGCTGCCTGGTAAGGTTAGCTGCCTGGTAGGGTTAGCTGCCTGGTAAGGTTAGCTGCCTGGTAGGGTTAGCTGCCTGGTAAGGTTAGCTGCCTGGTAGAGTTAGCTGCCTGGTAAGGTTAGCTGCCTGGTAGGGTTAGCTGCCTGGTAAGGTTAGCTGCCTGGTAGGGTTAGCTGCCTGGTAAGGTTAGCTGCCTGGTAGGATTAGCTGCCTGGTAAGGTTAGCTGCCTGGTAAGGTTAGCTGCCTGGTAGGGTTAGCTGCCTGGTAGGATTAGCTGCCTGGTAAGGTTAGCTGCCTGGTAAGGTTAGCTGTCTGGTAGGGTTAGCTGCCTGGTGAGGTTAGCTGCCTGGTAGGGTTAGCTGCCTGGTAGGGTTAGCTGCCTGGTAAGGTTAGCTGCCTGGTAAGGTTAGCTGCCTGGTAGGGTTAGCTGCCTGGTAAGGTTAGCTGCCTGGTAGGGTTAGCTGCCTGGTAGGATTAGCTGCCTGGTGAGGTTAGCTGCCTGGTAGGGTTAGCTGCCTGGTGAGGTTAGCTGCCTGGTGAGGTTAGCTACCTGGTGAGGTTAGCTGCCTGGTAGGGTTAGCTGCCTGGTGAGGTTAGCTACCTGGTGAGGTTAGCTGCCTGGTGAGGTTAGCTACCTGGCGAGGTTAGCTGCCTGGCGAGGTTAGCTGCCTGGTGAGGTTAGCTGCCTGGTAAGGTTAGCTGCCTGGTAAGGTTAGCTGCTTGGTAAGGTTAGCTACCTGGTTAAGTTAGCTGCCTGGTAGGGTTGAACCCCAGAACTGTATACACACACATTTGCACAGACATGCCTCACATCCTCATAATAGAACTGCAGGATAGTGTGAGAGAGAGGTGTTAGGCTGTAGGTGTTACATATTGCACAAGAGGAAGACTGTGAGAGACGGAGACATGTGAGAGACGGAGACATGCAAAGACATGCTTTGAGATTGTCTGTAATGAAAAGTGATATAAAAGTTTTATCAATTCTCTCCATCTTTCGCTCTCCATATCTTTCTCTCTCTCTATCTCTTTCTCTCTCTCCATCTCTTTCTCTCTCTCCATCTCTTTCTCTCTCCATCTCTTTCTCTCTCTCCCTCTCTCTCTCTCTCTCTCTCTCTCTCTCTCTCTCTCTCTCTCTCTCTCTCTCTCTCTCTCTCTCTCTCTCTCTCTCTCTCTCTCTCTCTCTCTCTATGACAATCCACTGTGTCCGTGCCCCTCTCCGAACCCCATGCCATTAAAATGGTACAGTTGGACACCCAGGTAATTAGCTGCGATTAATAATGAGTTATTTGCTGCCTGTTCCTGCCGTTTGGCTATTAGAGGAAAGCAGAAAGATGGTTCATGGATCAGACATTCAGAATGAAAAGATAGTCTCTTTGATTAAATCATTTCACCATTCTATATCATTGAGAAAATCATATTCTATTAAGTAAAGAATGATTTCCCCTCCTCTCATTCTTTCATTCTCTCACCTCCCCCACCCGTACATCTGGTCTCAGTGTATTGCAACATATGTGTGCATAAACTGTAGGCTACATTCACTACATTAACATAAGAAAAACAGTAATACACACATTCAAGGACACTAAAATGCAGACACTGAGGATAGAACATGAGCACATTGAATTTTGTGTCTAGCAGTTAGTCAATGGCAGAATCACACTTTTGAGTTCATATTTTGGGCTCCCGAGTTGCGCAGCGGCCTAAGGCACTGCATCTCAGTGGCAGGTAGCCTAGTGGTTAGAGCGTTGGACTAGTAACTGAAAGGTTGCTAGATTGAATCCCAGAGCTGACAAGATAAAACTCTGTTAACCCACTGTTCCTAGGTTGTCATTGTAAATAAGAATTTGTTCTTAACTGACTTGCCTAGTTAAATTAAATTAAATTAAAAGAGATGTCACTACAGTCCCTGGTACAAATCCAGGCTGTATCACATCCGGCTGTGATTGGGTGGCCCACAGTTGGCCCAGCGTCGTCTGGGTTTGGCCAGGGTAGGCAGTCATTGTAAATAAGAATTTGTTCTTAACTACCTTGCATAGTTAAATAAAATGTCAGTCTCTTGCCAGCTTTAGTTTATATGCTGGACCGCATAACTCCAAATGACTATTTTCTGCCAAAAAAAGCTCCTTGGATAAAAGTTGCAGTGCTTTCCGGTTGTGTTCTATTTTCTTGAGTATCCTTCTGATTCCACAACCTTGTATGTGGGCTCTTGGTAGTGTGCATGGGGAATGATATGGGGAGATGTTGTGTGGCCATGATGGTGAACATGAACAAAATTCTCCATTAGGTTATGTAAACATGGCTTTGTGCCCTGAGCAGCGTGTGCCTGCTTGTCGCCGGCTCCCAGTCCCATGCTAATGATTCATATGCTAATGTCCACATCACTCTGCGCTATTGGCTGCTGCCTGAGCAACTGTGATTCTGCCCATACGTTTCATCTGGAAATACTCTCCCCTGCTTTTGCTCCCTCCCTCTCTCCATCGTTCTCCCTCTCCTCTGTCTGCCCCTCTCCCTCTCTTGGCTTTTCGCTCTCAGTCTCTTTCTAGTTCTCTCTCTGTCCCTATCTTGTGAGGACAGCACATAGGTGGGTAAAACATGTCGAGGACTGAATTCAGCTGAGAACGGTTCTGAAGTGAGATGGAGATTGAATAAGCATGCTTAAAGCATGTAAATAATATGTAATATTAGTAACTGGTATTACGCACATCTATCTGTCATACCCTGTGTAGATTGAGGACTTTCAGTCTGGTCTTCAAAGATGAAACATATACCCAAATACACAGACACACACACAGTAAAACTACTCAACCCTCACTGTCCATTTCTCTTGTCCTCGCCCTTTCTATTTCTCTATTTACCCTTACACTCTTTATGTCTGTCTTTGCAAATACCATATGTCTCCCTCTTTACAAGTGTTTCGTAACTGTAATTCAGAGTCTACAGATGCTGAGAGACACGATAGTCCGGCGTCCCATTGTGACATAGCTATGCGGCTCTGAGACCACCGTCCACGGGGGAAGCACAGCTACAGAATTATGTTTATGAGGAAGTACACAGAGGTAGACACAATTAGATAAATACAGTGATATTTAGCCCATGGTAGTTGATAGATGCAGCCCTGTGTAGAGGTGCAGTATATCAGCCCAGCATATGGGTGAGGGAAGATGAAGACGTCAGAAACAGGTCTCATGGGTCGATTATGGCAGGAAGGAGGAGGGACGGAGGAGAGGATGGAGGGGAGGGGGGGGAGCAGAGAAGGAGAAGGAGGAGAGAAGGATAGGAGGAGAGGGAGGAAGCAGGAGGAGGGGAGGGAGGAGGGGATGGAGGAGAGGAGGGGAAGAAAGAGTTGGATAGAGGATGGGAAGAGGGGAGGAGAAAGGAGATAGGAGTGGTGTTGGCGGCCATTATGTGTGTTGTGCTGTGACAGACATAACGACAGCGGGACTGAGGGCTGGGGACAGATCCTTCACAGGGCTGCAGCATTACACTGTTCTTAGTGGGGAGACATCCATGATGTCTGCCAATGCACTCCACCTCTTCTCCCCCACCCTCTTCTCCATTCCCTTAACCCCTCCTCTTCACCATCCCCCTTCCCTCTCCCCATCATCTCCTCTATTCTCTCCCCCTTCCCTCTCCCCCATCCTCCCCCACTCTCTCCCACATCCTCTGATGTCTCTCCTCTCTCCATCTCACTTTATTCTGTTTCAACTCCCCTCATTCTGTCACTCTCTCTCTCTCTCTCTCCCACTCAATCATACATTGCCTCTGCCTTTCTCTCCATCTTCTTTCCCTTCTCTTCCCACTCCCTGTCTTCAGTGTTTTCTCTCTCCTTCCCCTACTCTCTAGCCTCCTGAAGATTTGATGATAGTGTTAAATGATAGATGAGCTGCACTTGATAGCATATTCTTGACTGTTTGAAATCTAGCCTTTTTCTGAGTCCCTAAAACAACTGTGTGAGTGAATGACTGTGTGTTGGGTGGATGGGTGGGCAGTGGGGTTAGGTCATTTCCAGAGATCTGCCCTCTATTGATAAGTGTTTATAACAAACAGGCCATGTAATTTGCGACAGAGAATGTGACAGTAAGTCTATAGTAAAACCCTTTCCTGCTCCAAACTGCCTTTTGAAAACCTTTCTTTACAGGGTTAAGGTTTCCTCTACTACATGTGATGTATATGTTTGGAAAGGAACTGAAATGAAAGGAAAATCCATCATTATTTGATTTTACAAGGATCACATTGTAAATATTAGGTTTGGTGAGTAACACCTATTGAATCAAGTTAGTTTAGAAACTCAGCTTGAGTATTATTTCGATATGAAACTATAACAGTTTGAGTCAAACCATATCAAATGTATGATCTGAAACACAAGTCATTATAAGATGATGTATTTAAGGCTGATTACCCATCTCTCATAGTGCAGGGTTGATGTGTCCACTCACTGTGCTCTTACACATTTCAAATGGAATAGCTTTAGCTGTTTTCCAGTCTGTTTGAAGGGTGTAGTACTCTCTTTATTAATTGAAAATGTAATGAGCATTGAAAGGAAAAACAAGATTATGTAGCTGTACTTTGTGACAGTGTGTGTTTAGTGTTTACTGAGTGTTTGGCTTCAGTGTACAAATTGTCATAAACCCTGCATTCATTTGATACGCAAGGCCAGGCCAATCATATAGCTGCAGTCCTGAGTTCCAAGGTTTATCATATAGCTGCATTCCTGAGTTCCCAGGTTTATCATATAGTTGCAGTCCTGAGTTCCAAGGTTTATCATATAGTTGCATTCCTGAGTTCCCAGGTTTATCATATAGTTGCAGTCCTGAGTTCCAAGGTTTATCATATAGCTGCAGTCCTGAGTTCCAAGGTTTATCATATAGTTGCATTCCTGAGTTCCCAGGTTTATCATATAGTTGCAGTCCTGAGTTCCAAGGTTTATCATATAGCTGCTGTCCTGAGTTCCAAGGTTTATCATATAGTTGCATTCCTGAGTTCCCAGGTTTATCATATAGCTGCTGTCCTGAGTTCCAAGGTTTATCATATAGTTGCAGTCCTGAGTTCCCAGGTTTATCATATAGCTGCTGTCCTGAGTTCCAAGGTTTATCATATAGTTGCATTCCTGAGTTCCCAGGTTTATCATATAGTTGCAGTCCTGAGTTCCAAGGTTTATCATATAGCTGCTGTCCTGAGTTCCCAGGTTTATCATATAGTTGCAGTCCTGAGTTCCAAGGTTTATCATATAGCTGCAGTCCTGAGTTCCAAGGTTTATCATATAGTTGCAGTCCTGAGTTCCCAGGTTAATCATATAGTTGCAGTCCTGAGTTCCAAGGTTTATCATATAGTTGCAGTCCTGAGTTCCCAGGTTAATCATATAGTTGCAGTCCTGAGTTCCAAGGTTTATCATATAGCTGCAGTCCTGAGTTCCAAGGTTAATCATATAGTTGCAGTCTTCAGATTAATCTCAAAATGTTTCATTATAATTCCACTGTATAATTCCACTGTTGTGGACTGTTGTGAATTGTGGAAACAGCATCTATTTTAACACCTATGTTTTATGTATGTTTGGGCGTGAACTGTTTCTGAGTGTGTAGTGTTGTATGTGTGTTGGGAGTGTTGGATGTGTGTGGACGTGTCTAATCCCCACTGTGTCTGATGCCTGATGCTCCATCCGTTCATTCTGTATGGTTAACAGATGTATGGATTATTGCTGTGGAGAGGGTTTGGATTCACATGTAGATCCTGAGAGCTGGCTGTATGTAGCAACGGTCATCAACATTGTTAAAAGGTTTAAAAACAATTCAAATAAATGCAATAGTTGAACAATAGATGAAGATACAACATTATTTTATTTTTTTTATCCATCAGATATTAACTGAATAAAGTCCATCAGATATTAACTGAATTATAGCACATAAAACATTTTACTGGCACAGACAACTAATGAATAGAGTTCAGGGATTCTGGTGGGAATTCAGGTATTCAATTTATTGTACAATTTCCTTTTTTATGCACTTATACAGTGCATTCGGAAAGTATTCAGACCCCTTGACCTTTTCAACATTTTGTTACTGTCACGTTCTGACCATAGTTCTTTTGTATTTTCTTTGTTTTAGTATGGTCAGGGCGTGAGTTGGGTGGGTTATCTATGTTTTGTGTTTCTATGTTGGGTTTGTCATTTGGCCTGATATGGTTCTCAATCAGAGGCAGGTGTTAGTCATTGTCTCTGATTGGGAACCACATTTATGTAGCCTGTTTTTGTATTGTGGTTTGTGGGTGATTGTTCCTGTTCGTGTGTTCCTGTGTTCTGTGTTCACATTTTCGGGACTGTAGCGTCTTCGGTTGTTTTTGTCAGTTTATTGTTTTGTTCGTTCTTGAAAGTATTCGATTAAATATGAATACACACCACGCTGCATCTTGGTCCGACCATTCTTACTCCTCAGACGAGGAGAACGAAGACTGCCGTTACAGTTACGTTACAGCCTTATTCTAAAATTGATTAAATTGTTTTTTCCCCTCATCAATCTACACACAATACCCCATAATGACAAAACAAAAAATATCACATTTACATAAGTATTCAGACCCTTTACTTAGTACTTTGTTGAAGTGTCTTTTGCAGCTATTACCGCCTCGAGTTTTCTTCAGCATGACGCTACAAGCTTGGCACACCTGTATTCGGGGAGTTTCTCCCATTCTTCTCTGCAGATCCTTTCAAGCTTTGTCACGTTGGATGGGGAGGGTCGCTGCACAGCAATTTTCAGGTCTCTCCAGAGATGTTCGATCAGGTTCAAGTCCGGGCTCTGGCTGGGACACTCAAGGACATTCAGAGACGTGTCCCGAAGCCACTCCTGTGTTGTCTTGGCTGTGTGTTTAGGGTTGTTGTCCTGTTGGAAGGTGAAACTTCGCCCCAGTCTGAGGTTCTGAGCGCTATGGAGCAGATTTTCATCAAGAATCTCTCTGTACTTTGCTCCATTCATATTTCCCTCGATCCTGACTAGACTCCCAGTCCCTGCCACTGAAAACCATCCCCACAGCATGATGCTGCCACCACCATGCTTCACCGTAGGGATGATGCCAGGTTTCCTCCAGACGTGACGCTTGGCATTCAGGCCAAAGAGTTCAATCTTGGTTTCATCAGAACAGAGAATCTTGTTTCTCATGGTCTGAGTTTTTTAGGTGCCTTTTGGCAAACTCTAAGCGGGCTGTCATGTGCCTTTTATTGAGGAGTGGCTTCCGTCTGGCCACTCTACCATAAAGGCCTGATTAGTGGAGTGCTGCAGAGATGGTTGTCCTTCTGGAAGGTTCTTCCATCTACACAGATGAACTCTGGAGCTCTGTCAGAGTGACCATCGGGTTCTTGGTCATCTCCCTTACCAAGGCACTTCTCCCCCGATTGCTCAGTTTGGCCGGGTGTCCAGCTCTAGGAAGAGTCTTGAAGGTTCCAAACTTCTTCCATTTAAGAATGATGGAGGCCACTGTGTTCTTGGGGACCTTTAATAATGTTGCAGAAAGTTTTTGGTTCCCCTTCCCCAGATCTGTGCCTCGACACAATCCTGTCTCGAAACTCCACGAACAATTCCTTTGACCTTATGGCTTGGTTTTTGCTCTGACATGCACTGTCAACTGTTGGACCTTATATAGACAGGTGTGTGCCTTTCCAAATCTTGTCCAATCATTTGAATTCATCAAAGGTGGATTCCAATCAAGTTGAAGAAACATCTCAGGAATGATCAATGATCAACCACCAAAAATGTGTCCTGTCTAGGCCTACCTGCACTCACCTGCGCTGTCTAGACTGGCTCATGAATTACTTGTTGCTGTCACGTTCTGTTGCATAATTCAACAAGTATGTCAATAGCAGGATACCCTTGGATTAAAAATCAACACGCTTGGCTCCAGATTACACCTACAGTTGAAGTCGGAAGTTTACATACACCTTAGCCAAATACATTTAAAGTCAGTTTTTCACAATTCCTGACATTTAATCCTAGTAAAAATTCCCTGTTTTGGGTCAGTTAGGATCACCAATTTATTTTAAGAATTTGAAATGTCAGAATAATAGTAGAGAGAAGGATTTATTTCATCACATTCCCAGTAGGTCATAAGTTTACATACACTCAATTAGTATTTGGTAGCATTGCCTTTAAATTGTTTAACTTGGGTCAAACGTTTTGGGTAGCCTTCCACAAGCTCCCCACAATAAGTTGAGTGAATTTTGGCCCATTCCTCCTGACAGAGCTGGTGTAACTGAGTCAGGTTTGTAGGCCTCCTTGCTCGCACACGCTTTTTCAGTTCTGCCCACACATTTTCTATGGGATTGAGGTCAGGGCTTTGTGATGGCCACTCCAATACCTTGACTTTGTTGTCCTTAAGCCATTTTGCCACAACTTTGGAAGTATGCTTGTGGTCATTGTCCATTTGGAAGACCCATTTGCAACCAAGCTTTAACTTCCTGATTGATGTCTTGAGATGTTGCTTCAATATATCCACATAATTTTCCTACCTCATGATGCCATCTATTTTGTGAAGTGCACTAGTCCCTCCTGCAGCAAAGCACCCCCACAACATGATGCTGCCACTCCCGTGCTTCACGGTTGGGATGGTGTTCTTTGGCTTGCAAGCCTCCCCCTTTTTCCTCCAAACATAACGATGGTTATTATGGGCAAACAGTTCTATTTTTGTTTCATCAGATCAGAGGTTCTTTTCCAAAAAGTACGATCTTTGTCCCCATGTCCAGTTGCAAACCGTAGTCTGGCTTTTTTATGGCGGTTTTGGAGCAGTGGCTTCGTCCTTGCTGAGTGGCCTTTCAGGTTATGTCGATATAGGATGAGTTTTACTGTGGATATAGATACTTTTGTACCTGTTTCCTCCAGCGTCTTCACAAGGTCCTTTGCTGTTGTCCTGGGATGGATTTGCACTTTTTGCATCAAAGTACGTTCATCTCTAGGAAACAGAACGCGTCTCCTTCCTGAGCAGTATGACGGCTGCGTGGTCCCAAGGTGTTTATACTTGCGTACTATTGTTTGTACAGATGAACACACCTTCAGGCGTTTGGAAGTTGCTCCCAAGGATGAACCAGACTTGTGGAGGTCTACAATATTTTGAGGGGGGGGGGTCTTGGCTGATTTCTTTTGATTTTCCCATGATGTCAAGCAAAGAGACACTGAGTTTGAAGGTAGGCCTTGAAATACATCCACAGGTACACCTCTAATTGACTCAAATTATGTAAATTAGCCTATCAGAAGCTTCTAAAGCCATCATTATCTGCAATTTTCAAAGCTGTTTAAAGGCACAGTCAACTTAGTGTATGTAAACTTCTGACTCACTGGAATTGTGATACAGTGGATTATAAGTGAAATAATGTGTCTGTAAACAATTGTTGGAAAATTAATTGTGTCATGCACAAAGTAGAAACTATAGTTTGTTAACAAGAAATTTGTGGAGTGGTTGAAAAACGAGTTTTAATGACTCCAACCTAAGTGTATGTAAACTTCCGACATCAACTGTATCTACACATAAACTCAGCAAAAAAGAAACATCCGTTTTTCAGGACCCTGTCTTTCAAAGATAATTTGTAAAAATCCAAATAACTTCGCAAATCTTCATTGTAAAGGGTTTAAACACTGTTTCCCATGCTTGTTCAATGAACCATAAACAATTAATGAACATGCACCTGTGGAACGGTCGTAAAGTCACTAACAGCTTACAGACGGTAGGCAATTAAGGTCACAGTTATGAAAACTTGGGACACTAAAGAGGCCTTTCTACTGACTCTGAAAAACACCAAAACAAAAATGCCCAGGGTCCCTACTCACCTGCGTGAACGTGCCTTAGGCACGCTGCAAGGAGGCATGAGGACTGCAGATGTGGCCAGTGCAATTAATTGCAATGTCCGTACTGTGAGACGCCTAAGACAGCGCTACAGGGAGACAGGACGGACAGCTGATCGTCCTCGCAGTGGCAGACCACGTGTAACAACACCTGCACCGGATCGGTACATCCGAACATCACACCTGCGGGACAGGTACAGGATGGCAACAACAACGGACGAGTTACACCAGGAACGCACAATCCCTCCATCAGTGCTCAGACTGTCCGCAATAGGCTGAGAGAGGCTGGACTGAGGGCTTGTAGGCCTGTTGTAAGGCAGGTCCTCACCAGACTATCACCGGCAACAACATCGCCTATGGGCACAAACCCACCGTCGCTGGACCAGACAGGACTGGCAAAAAGTGCTCTTCACTGACGAGTCTCGGTTTTGTCTCACCAGGGGTGATGGTCGGATTCGCGTTTATCGTCGCAGGAATGAGCGTTACACCGAGGCCTGTACTCTGGAGCGGGATCGATTTGGAGGTGGAGGGTCCGTCATGGTCTGGGGCGGTGTGTCACAGCATCATCATTCTGAGCTTGTTGTCATTGCAGGCAATCTCAACACTTTGCGTTACAGGGAAGACATCCTCCTCCCTCGTGGTACCCTTCCTGCAGGCTCATCCTGACTTGACCCTCCGGCATGACAATGCCACCAGCCATACTGCTCGTTCTG
This sequence comes from Salvelinus alpinus, assembly GCF_045679555.1. Classification (NCBI taxonomy): domain Eukaryota; kingdom Metazoa; phylum Chordata; class Actinopteri; order Salmoniformes; family Salmonidae; genus Salvelinus; species Salvelinus alpinus. The sequence goes on from NC_092118.1 coordinate 22,911,408, forward strand.
TGCGTGATTTCCTGTAAGACAGGAATGTCAGTGTTCTGCCATGGCCAGCAAAGAGCCCGGATCTCAATCCCATTGAGCATGTCTGGGAC